>NC_037679.1:69608055-69635204 GCF_003255815.1 Theropithecus gelada | reverse complement strand
TTTTTTTTTTTTTTTTTTTTTTTTTTTGAGACGGAGTCTCGCGCTGTGTCACCCAGGCTGGAGTGCAGTGGCGCGATCTCGGCTCACTGCAGGCTCCGCCTCCCAGGTTCAGGCCATTCTCCTGCCTCAGCCTCCGAGTAGCTGGGACTACAGGCGCCCGCCACCACGCCCGGCTAGTTTTTTGTATTTTTAGTAGAGACGGGGTTTCACCATGTTAGCCAGGATGGTCTCGATCTCCTGACCTCGTGATCCGCCCGCCTCGGCCTCCCAAAGTGCTGGGATTACAGGCTTGAGCCACCGCGCCCGGCCCCTTGAGTGAATTTTTAAAAACTGATATGTATAATTCACATTCCATAGCATGTATCCTTTTAAAGTGTACAGTTCAGTAGTTTTTACATTCACAGAGTTGTACAGCCGCTGCCACTATCTAGTTCCAGAATGTTTTTCATCACCCCCCAAGAAACCCCCTATCCATTAGCAGTCACTCCCCATCCCCCAGTCCCTGGCAACAGAAACTAGATTCTGTCTGTGGATTTGTGTTTGAGACATTTCATACAAATGGATCATGTAATATGTGGCCTTTCCCTTAGCATGTTTTCCCTTAGCATGTTTTCAGAGTTGATCCATGTTGGAGCATGTGTCAGTACTTCCTCCCTTTTTATGACTGAATAATGTTCCATTGTATGAATATACCACATTTTGTTGATCCATTCATCTGTTGATGGGGCCACTGAATTGTTTCCACTTTGGGCTGCTGTGAATAGTACTAAGCACATTTGTGTACAAGCTTTTGTATGGACATATGTTTTTAATTTGAGGGGATATATACGTAGGAGTAGAATTGCTGGGTCATATTGTAACCTTGTTTAACTTTGTGAGAAATATAGCTCTTTTTTTATGTAGTTATATGGTATTAATATACATATAATTACTTTATATAAGCAAAAATATTTTTAAAATTGCAGTAATCAAATATATAAATTCTAAGATCAGTCGGTGTTTTAAATATGCCTGATTTCATAATGAGCTGTGTGCTTCCAAGAGAATTGTGGAATATTAATAAGGAAGTGTGACTGGGTTTAGTAAAAGAGCCGTCTAGGACTAATGAAATAGCAGGGTTTAGGAAGCCACTGACTAGTGGCTTTCTGACTATTCTGAGTGTTCTTTCATTCTGTAATACGTAAGATTACAGGGTTGATGGATAGAGGTTTGCTGTTTGCTTTTTAAACCTCTGTTCCTTGATATTTTTCTCATTTTGCTATATAGGTGTATTGCAGTTTTTATAAGGTACTTATAAGGTACCTTTATTTTTGAAGTCATTTCCTCATTTGTTATAGCTTCAGAGCTACTTTTCCTTTCTTCACAACTGTTTTGAGATTTTTCTAGCTTAGTTTAAAATTTTCCTAACTTACAGTTTATCTCTCAATTTCTTAATCTCTTCAAAGGATTCTGGTTGAATCTTTCTGTAGTGCAAGTAATTGAATTTTAGAAGCATAACTGTTTACTTTTTATAAGTGCCTTTTTAAAGGAGGTTTTAAATTGTAGCAGAAGGTAGATTACAGATGGAAGCTGTTGTGGAGGTTTCTTTTTTTTTTTTTTTTTTTTTGAGGTGGGGTTCCTGGATGGGAGGAGGCTGTACCCTGAACTTTAGCACTGCTTTATGAAACTGGGCAATACATAACCTGAATGGTTGCAACAGTATCCAAATGGAGTTTGTACTAGTGTATGACACCAGAAGCACTACACCAGGTTAGAATGTGCCCTACAACCATGTCCTTTGAGTTGCTCAAATGCTAAAGTTAAGTTCAAGCTAAATGTCAAATTCATTTTATGTTCCCATGCCTTTTAGAGAGAGGTCTTGCCTGGGGCTTTAGGTTCAGAAGTTTTAGGAAAATGCTTTGCAAAAGTAAGTTAGCAGTATTTTATTTCTAAAGAAATTTGACTTTTCAAACTGGAAGTTTTAGTTTATTTTTTATTTTTTATTTTTTTTGAGACAGAGTCTCACTCTGTCGCCCAGGCTGGAGTGCAGTGGCCGGATCTCAGCTCACTGTAAGCTCCGCCTCCCAGGTTTACGCCATTCTCCTGGCTCAGCCTCCCGAGTAGCTGGGACTACAGGCGCCCGCCACCTCTCCTGGCTAGTTTTTTGTATTTTTTAGTAGAGACGGGGTTTCACGGGGTTAGCCAGGATGGTCTCGATCTCCTGACCTCGTGATCCGCCCATCTCGGCCTCCCAAAGTGCTGAGATTACAGGCTTGAGCCACCGCGCCCGGCCAAGTTTTAGTTTATTAAAAATAATGTGAGCTTGCCTTTCAAACTTAGATGTTAACTTTTGGTCTCTTTTTAAGAAGTGATGTCCTGGATCCTAATTTTTGTTGTTAGCAACAAAATTTATGAGTCTGTCTTGTTTGGGAGTTGTCATATATTTTAAAAATCTGATAGGGGCCAGGTGCGGTGGGTCACGACCTATAATCCCAGAACTTTGGGAGGCCAAGGCAGGTGGATCATTTGAGGTCAGAAGTTCAAGACCAGCCTAGCCAACATGGCGAAACCCCGTCTCCACTAAAAGTTTAAAAAAAAAACAAAAAAAACAAAAACCGGCATGGTGGCATGCACCTGTAATCCCAGCTACTAGGGAGGCTGAGACATGAGAATCACTTGAACTCTGGAAGCAGAGGTTGCAGTGGGCCGAGATCGTGCCACTGCACTCCAACCTGGATGACAGAGCCAGTCTCTGTCTCAAGAATAATAATAATTGCCGGGCGTGGTGGCTCACGCCTGTAATCCCAGCACTTTGGGAGGCCGAGGCGGGCGGATCACAAGGTCAGGAGATCGAGACCACGGTGAAACCCCGTCTCTACTAAAAATACAAAAAATTAGCCGGGCGCGGTTGTGGGCACCTGTAGTCCCAGCTACTCGGGAGGCTGAGGCAGGAGAATGGCGTGAACCCGGGAGGCGGAGCTTGCAGTGAGCCGAGATCGCGCCACTGCACTCCAGCCTGGGGGACAGAGCGAGACTCTGTCTCAAAAAAAAAAAAAAAAAAGAATAATAATAATAATAATAATAATAATCTGATAGGGAGTTTTCTATTTCCCTGAGAACTAAAATAATTTGTTTCCTAACAGTTCACAAAATTGCATGTCATAAATCAAGACTTTTTGTAAAAGCTGACCTATTGCAGAGGGCATTAGGCTAACACACGACTTATTATTCATTTCAACTTGAATTGACAACTGGCACAGCTCTTTCAATTTAGTTTAAAGTTTTTAAAGAAGAAAAGATGTGCTAAATATTTTTGAATAAAATCTCCAACAGGAAAAATCCCCAACAGGATTGGGGATTGAGGATTGGGGGATGGGGAAGGATAGAAGCTTTTCTTTAAGGAGTAAAAATGCTTCATTCTTTTTTCTTCTAAGCCAGTTGTTTGATATCTAACACAAAACATGATTCTCCCATCCTTCTAGTGCTTTATATAGTGCCTTAGAAGTTGCAAAAGCGTTTATATTTTACCTTATTTAATCTTTGTAACTACAAAGCTGCTGCTCTTATCTCCACTTAATCTGAATCTGTTTCCTCATCTATAAAATTGACACATCAAATAATGGAGTATAGTTAGTATTATATTGGGACTTGAACCTAGGTCTCTTGCTTGCATGTCTAATGCTTTTATTTTTATTTATTTATTTATTTATTTTTTAATTATTGTGGAGACAGAGTCTCTCTGTGTTGCCCAGTCTGGTCTCAAATTCCTGGGCTCCAGCGATCCTCCCACCTCAGCTTCTCAGAGTGCTGGGATTTAAGGCATGAACCACGTGCCAGCCTGTATAGTGCCTTTATTTATTTATTCATTTAGAGACAGAGTTTTGCTCTTGTTGCCCAGGCTTGAATGCAGTGGCGCAATCTCCGCCTCCTGGGTTTAAGCAATTCTCCTGCCTCATCCTCCTGAGTAGCTGGGATTACAGGCATGTGCCACCACACCCGGCTAATTTTGCATTTTTAGTAGAGACAGGGTTTCTCTGTGTTGGTCAGGCTGGTCTTGAACTCCTAATCTCAAGTAATCTGCCCGCCTCGGCCTCCCAAAGTGCTGGGATTACAGGTGTGAGCCACTGTGCCCGGCCTGTGTAGTGCTTTTTAAATAATGGCTGTTTAGTGCTTATAAAAGTAACACGTCTTCAGAGAAGTACCACATAAAACACCTGTAATTCATAACTCAGCTATAGTAAGCTATAGTCATTGTGGTTCCCTCTAGCCTTTGTGTATATAATTGTATACATGTTATTAAATAACATAGAATACACATTAGATTAATATGCATTCTACTCTGTAAAGCTTAAAAAGTTGCAAGAGTATGCAAATGGAGTTTGTAATAGTGTATGACTCCAAAAGCATGTTGGAGTGCATGTTTCCATACTGGTAAGCATAACTGCATCATATTCTCCTGCATTTATAGCCTATCAGTTACTAAACCAGTCCTCTATTTGTGGTTATTTAGGTTGTTTCCAATTTTCTGTTATAAATAACACTAGAATGAGTATCTCTTTACATCCGAATATTTCCTCAGGGTAAATTCCTTGAAGAGGAGTTCCTGGGTCAAAGCCTATGAGCATTTGCAAGGCCTTTGATAAAGATGACCATAGGGCCAGGCATGGTGGTTTACGCCTATAATCCCAACACTTTGGGAGGCCAAAGCACGCAGATCCCTGGAGGTCGAGAGTTTGAGAGCAGCCTGGCCAACATGGTAAAAACCCGTCTCTACTGAAAATACAAAAATTAGCTGGGCGTAGTGGCAGTCGCCTGTAATCCCAACTACTCAGGAGGTTGAGGCAGGAGAATTGCTTGAACCCAGGAGGTGGAGGTTGCCGTGAGCCGAGATCACGCCACTGTGCTCCAGCGTGGGCGACAGAGCAAAACTGGTCCCAATAAATAAATAAATAAATAAATAAATAAATAAATAAAAAGATTACCATAGGTCCCCCAGAAAGGTTATATATTACTTTCCCAGCTGCTGTGAAATTGCTCTCATCAGCAAGCTTATTGTGGATCTTGAGTCTGTCTCACTTAAGAATTTATGAATTTACTAGGTTCCCAAATAGTGGTTTTCGAGATGAATAAGTTTAGAGTTGATGAACTGTTCTAGAATGGATTGAATTGTTGGTGTGAATCCTAAGGACTACAAAATGACTGCAAAAACTTTGCCAGAGTCTACGAAAGTGACTTGCTGTAAGGAGTGCTTTCTGCTGAAGGGCCCAGTACTATTTTTACTTGGCGAATTCCAACACATTTTTGCACTGTTCTGGTACTCATTAACAAAGTATTTTGAAAAGAAAGGGAATTTGTTTCTTTTTGGACTACTCTGTACATTGTTATCTTTGTCTTTTTTTTTTTTTTTTTTTGAGAAGGAGACTCACTCTGTCACCCAGGCAGGAGTGTAGTGACGTGGTCTCAGCTCACTGCAACCTCCGCCTCCCAGTTCAAGCGATTCTCCCGCCTCAGCCTCCCTAGTAGCTGGGACTACAGGCACATGCCACCACATCCGGCTAATTTTTGTATTCTTAGTAGAGATGGGATTTCACTATGTTGGCTAGGCTGGTCTTGAACTCCTGACCTCATGATCTGCCTGCCTTGGCCTCCCAAAGTTCTGAGATTACAGGTGTGAGGTGAGCCACTGCACCCAGCCACGTTATCTTTCAAGGATGCTGCTACCTAGCAAGTTTTTTGAACTATCAAAATTAGTCTATGCTGTCATTTGAGGTAAATGCAAAAGGTTGGCTGGGCAACAAATGAGGCAAACAAAAAGTCCTTCCGTTTTCACATCTGCTATGTTTGAATAGTAGCGGTTTGGGGCAAGAAAATAAGATTTAAGCTGTTTCCATAAGAGCTAGAAAACTGTCTATGGCCTCTAGGTTGACCACTAATTGGTGGTGAAATCATTAGTGTTTCAATGAAATGAGAAAGTCTAAATAAGGATGCCTTATGTATGCATTGTTGTTAGAAATCCATTTCTCTTGGTTTTGAGAGGCCATTTTGATCCTGTCATTTTTTTCTTATTAAAATACACAATTCACCAAACCCTCAATGATCTTTGAATAACAGGGTTAGTGTGTTTTCTGGATGCCTGAAACTGTTTAGTATCAAACCCTATATAGGCTATGTTTTTTCCTATACATACATACATACATACATACCTGTGATAAAGTTTAATTTATAAATTAGGCACAGTTAGAGGTGAGCAGCAATAATTACTGCACAATTCTATACATGCATATTTATAGATCATTTGACTTCAGTGAAGTCAATTAATACTAATTTATAACCATCTTGTTTGTTGTTGTTGTTGTTCCAGGATTTTATGCTTGACCATCTTTTATTCTTTTATTGGAATTTCAAATTGAAAAGTGGTTGAGGTGTTTGTTAGTGGCTTAAAAAAGAGAAACTTTGCCAACATTTTAGTTAGGTGTTTAAAACTAAAGTGAAGGGACAAGGGGCAGTGTTTCCACTCTCTAAATCATTTTTGAAACTTCACTGGAAATATACATGTGGCAGTGCAATAAGGACAAGAGACGATAAATTGGGAAGCCTGAAATGGAGCCTTTGTTTCAAAACTAGTCCATACAGTAAATGTAATATTGTATGTGAAATGCAAAGTATAGCCCTATTTGTTTTGTTTTCTTTTCCTAACTGAATGAAGACAGGATAGCCCTATTTGATAACCTTTGTTTATAAAGAGTTTGTTAAACTGGCTCTTTTTTCCTGCAGTGTGACTTAAAAGTCCCACAGTCTTGGATCCAAGAAAAGGACTCTAGAGAGACTGTGTCTTCCTGCCCCTCATTTCACAGATGAGGAAACTAAATCTTAGTGAAACGATTTGACCAGTATCTTAGGTCCAGTTAGTGGCAAAGAAAGTTGGGAGCAGTGTTATCTCCAGACTTTTCTTTAATGCTCTTTCCATCAGCTCAGTCCTCTCTTTGTCTTTTTTTATTTTTATTTTTTGAGACGGAGTCTCACTCTGTCACCCAGGCTGGAGTACAGTGGTGTGATCTCCACTCACTGCAACCTCCACCTCCTGGGTTCAAGCAGTTCTCCTGCCTCAGCCTCCCATGTAGCTGGGATTACAGGCACCCGCCACCATGCCCGGCTATTTTTTGTATTTTTAGTAGAGATGGGGTTTCACCATGTTGGCCAGGCTGGTCTTGATCTCCTGACCTCAAGTGATCTGTCCACCTTGGCCACCCAAAGTGCTGGGATTACAGGTGTGAGCCACCATGCCTGGCTTTTTTTTGGGTGGGGGGGGGGACAGGGGGGGAGTATAGGGTCTTGCTGTATTGTCCAGGCTGGAGTACATTAGCTTTTCTCTACACAGGTGCAGTTGTAGTGCACTGCAGCCTCGACCTGAACTGAAGCCATCCTTCTGCCTCAGCCTCCCAAGTAGTTGAGCCTCCCAAGTAGTTGAGCCACCTTGCCTGGCAGCCTTCTCTTTGAATGGCCTGTTAGAGGAACATCTTGTAGCGAGTTCTGACCCAGGGAATGACACCTTGTGAAACGCTAGGATCCATTACCAGGTTCAATCCCTTTGGAGTTTTTGGCTAAAAGTGTGTATACCAGATGATTGGTGTTCTAACTTTTCATGTGTGGTCAGCTGAATTCATTGTTTATTGGTTGCTTCCTATTAGTTCCTGACAGGTGTTTTAAAGACTAATGAACAAAACAGACTTCAACCCTGATGTTTCATAGTCCTGTGGGGAAGGCAAACATGCACAGGACTGGTGTGAAAGAATACGCATGAGGGCCGGGCGCGGTGGCTCGTGCCTATAATCCCAGCACTTTGGGAGGCCGAGGCGGGTGGATCACCAGGTCAGGAGATCCAGACCATCCTGGCTAACACGGTGAAACCCCGTCTTTACTAAAAATACAAAAAAATTAGCCGGACGTGGTGGCAGGCGCCCGTAGTCCCAGCTACTGGGGAGGCTGAGGCAGGAGAATGGCGTGAACCCGGGAGGCAGAGCTTGCAGTGACCGAGATTGCGGCACTGCACTCCGGCCTGGGCTACAGAGTGAGACTCCATCTCAAAAAATAAAAATAAAAATAAAATACGTATGAAGTTGTAGGGACACAGCGTCAGGACTTAAGAGACGGGTTTTTCAGTAAGCTGAGGCAAATGAGAAGAATGGGGATGCTCCAGATTGAGGGCTCAGCAAAGGCAAAGTAGATCCCCAAAACTGTAGCTGTTTCATGGCTGGTAGGGTCCGCATAGGGGGCAGTGTTGAGAATTGATGTTAGAAAATAGACTGAGACTAAATTGTCATGTTAAGGAATTGGGTGGTTTTTTTGTTTGGTTTTGTTTGTTTTTTGGGGGGGTAGGTGGGGAGGAAGCTATAGAAGAGGTCTTTGCTTTTGAAGAGGCAGCACATTCAAATGGCAGAGAATTTAAAAGGTATTCAGAATTCAAAAGAGTGCACAGTGAAGTCTCACCACCCTTGTCTCCAAGCTACAAAGTCCTCTCAAGAGGCAACCAGAGTTACTAGTTTCTGTGTATCCTCCTAAAGAATATTTTACATATACAAGCAAATAAATATATATACATGGAAGGTATTTGACTAGAGAAGTAACATGGACATTGCGATGTTGTAAAAAAACAAATCGATACAGAGGGTGTAATGGGAGAACTGAAGGCAAAAGACCAGTTACGAAGCTACTGAAATAGTCGGAGCTAGAAAGGGCTTTACCTAGGGCAGTGAGAAGTAGTAGAGCTTCAGACTCATTGTAGACTTGGTGATAATTGGTCAGCAGATGAAAGAAAGAGGAGTGGAAATTGATTTAGAGGTTTTGCACTTGGAAGATGCCTTAGGGTTTCTAAGCCTAGAAGTATGGGTAGCTGGGCTGCCGTTAATTAGGGTGGGAAATGCAAAAAGGAAGGATCAAGTTTGGGAACAGAAAATGGCATTGTTTGGTACAAGAGGCAATTTACAAGCAGAACCATCAGGCTTGTGGAATGCTTCTATCCAGCTGGACTGCTAATTCTCATTAGAATAACCTGTGCTGAGAGGCCTAGGCCCACCCTGGCCACACCAACTCAGGGAGTAGGGCTGGGGTTCCATAGGTAATCTCAGTATGCGGCAAGGGTGGGGAATCATTGGGCCAGGTACTAGGCCAGCCAATGGGGATGAAGTGACGGTTGTGCGACTCAGCCCTCTGGGGGCTCACAATATACAGAGGAAGAAAAGAGAAGGGAAGATCGCTATAAAGACACTGGTATTATTGTGGTGACAAAGAAAATGGTTAGGCCCATGTATGTATTCCTCATAGTTTTAGGATTTCCCATGTAAAATGAGAAATCTTTGAGTTGGAATCCTGACACAGAGGAGGCGGCAGGCTCTGAATAAATATTTGCTAAATAAGGTTACTTCAGAGTCCTTCTGGGGAAAATATTCTTTTCAAAGTGCAGGTAAATCCTTTTTTCCTTGTTATTTTTGGAGACAAATATACGTTTATTTCTCAGTACTTGAAAATGTTACTGTTGAATGTTTAATGGAATATTGAATGGTGGTAGATGTGTGACTGAAAGAGCTGAATGGACTACTCATCTTTTATGCATTATCTCTGAGTGGGCATTGTCTTTTGGTTGTGACCACAGACTAGTATTTGTAGAGCTGGCAGCCTACAAACATGGGCCAAAGACTGTTTTCTGATTGCTGCAGTCTAAGCTGGTCTGTTTGCTGCTCACTGGCCTTTCTTAAAGATAGGCATAACTCTCACTTGCCGAATGTTGGCTGTGAGCGGAGCACTGGCAGGTGTTCTGAACAGGTTCTCCTCGTTCCTCACACCAGCCCTGTGAAATTGAGGATACGACTCCATTCACAGGTGAAACTACTGAAGCTCAGAGAGCTGCTCAAGGCCACGCTTAGCACATCTTGTTCTGGGGCTGGAGTTTGAACCCAGATCTGCCTCCAGAGCCTGTGTCCTTGCTCAGTATCCCACATTGCCTTTCCAGTTAGAAATTATCATTTTAGACTTTCTTTTAGAGAGGTAATTTTGGCTGATTGTGAATTCTACTTAGTTATTAGCTATTACTTTTGTTTTAATTAAGGGGTTTTGCTCAACTGTTAACTATTAGTTAAAACAAAAGCTTCACAAGCCTTGTTGAGTTTGGTAGCCTCAGGCCAGCCTTTCCTTGGACCTCCTAAATGCCATAAGCTCTACACTGCATTGTTTGCGCTGATTAATGGTGAGAGGTTCCTGGCATGAGTGTAATAGACCTGGAGGTCAAGTTTCCCTGCTCTTAGAACTCTCACCTGCTATGACTTGTACTTTATTCCCGTAAGTCAGAATCCTAGGGAGTTGCTCAAAATGCCTGTCTCGTCAACCTCTCCTACAACTCATGTTTTCTTTTATCCTTCAAGGCTCATTTCAGACACTTCTTCATGAATCCGTTTGATTCCTTCAGCTATGCATAATCTGACCTTCTTTGCTTTTGTTTTTATTGGTGCATATTTTGCTTTATTGTAGTCATATATCTTGAATCTCCGTGAACTGTCCTCCTCAGACAAAATCACTTCATTTTCAGTTCCCATATGCAGGAAATATTTTATTACATATAAATCCCTTTAGCTCCCTTTCATCGTAGTGTCTTGCATACAGTAAATGTCCAATAAAATGTGTTGGATAGTTTTAATATTAAATGTAAGTGTAGAATGTAGTTTTTACCTGATTTACATAAATAGTTCTTGTCATCCTTCCCATAAAACTATTACTCATTGCTAAAAAATTGGAAAGTATGGGCCAGGCGTGGTGGCTCATGCCTGTAATCCCAGCACTTTGAGAGGCCAAGGCTGATCACTTGAGGTGAGGAGTTCAAGACCAGCCTGGCCAAGATGGTGAAACCCCATCTCTGCTAAAAATACAAAAAATTAGCCGGGCATGGTTATGGGTGCCTATAATCCCAGCTACTCAGGAGGCTGAGGCAGGAGAATCTCCTAAACCCGGGAGGTGGAGGTTGCAGTGAGCTGAGATTGCGCCATTGCACTCCATCCTGGACAACAAAAGCGAAACTCTGTCTCAAAAAAATATATATGTGTGTGTGTGTGTGTGTGTGTGTGTATACAAAATTAGTGTTCAGAAGTTAAGAGACAGCTCTCCACTTGGCAGGCTATTCAAAGGAATGATGTACTCATTTAAAGGGGAAAAAAAAGTTACATTTGTGCCAGGCCACATGTGACTATAGACCTCTCCCAGAGGGTGCCTATTTTAGTCAAGGCCAGCCCTTATTTTTATAGAAGGTGAAGAAAGCGGTGGGTAAATAGTATCTTCTTTGGGGTTAGGTCAAGGATATATGGCTTGTCATAAATAACAGGTTGACAAGAATTCTAGATCTAATCTTGTAAATTATAAACAGAAGGAAAACCTTCTCCCCGGCCTAAAGGGCCAGTACAAGTAGGCACATAACAGATAGCTCACCTTTGATTGCTTGTTACTTCCTTACTTAAGTTTTGAATTATTTGGTATTATGTGACATTTTCTAACACCTGAAAACAAACTGAAGCCACAGCTTTAATAGAGGCTCTTACTTCTGTAACATACTTAGTGCCCTGCCTCTGCTGTTCATAACTTACAATAAGTATGACCTCCCAGATGATTTGTTTGTTGCTTCCTCCTGTCCAGAAAGCATTGCTAACAGCATTTGGCATTTGAGGAAGATACTGTGGCAGGCCAGAAAGAAGTGAAGTGACCTTTTCAGTGACTTAACCTTCAACTGTGCAGCTTATGGAAGGCAGGCCAGTGATTCATACCAAGTCTGTAAGTTGCACAAGTTCCCCAAGCCACAGTTGAACCGGAATAGATAATTCCACATTCAGTGTTTGGTATTTATACAGAATTATTGAAGTTAAAGGAAGAACATTTTTATTTTTAAAAGGTTGACCTTAAGTTTCTTTGCCTTCAAACAATCGTTTCCTAATCTTCATGTCAGTGCCTTTCACTGCTTTTTAAGACAAGGCAACTGCCCAGAATAGTCTGGAAATTATCTTCTCTAGTTAATGAAGTATTCTAGACATAGGTGTAAGTGTATGTGGAGGCTCATTAATTTGATTAATTCTTAAGTAGTCTCATATTTACTAAGCTAGCAAGGAATAGCTAACTATTTTGTTTGGAATTCTCAAACACAAAATGAACCACTTATTCCAGCTTTGATTTTGTTATTTGAGTTTTGCCTATAGTTTCCATTTTCACACTTTTTTTTTTTTGAGATGGAATTTTGCTCTTGCTGCCTAACTGGAGTGCAATGGCGCGATCTTGGCTCACCACAACTTCCACCTCCCAGGTTCAAGTGATTCTACTGCCTCAGTCTCCTGAGTACCTGGTATTACAGACATGTGCTACCATGCATGGCTAATTTTGATTTTTAGTAGGAATGGGGTTTCACCATGTTGGCCAGGCTGGTCTTGAACTCTTGACCTCAGGTTGATCCACCTGCCTCAGCCTCCCAAAGAGCTGGGATTACAGGCGTAAGCCACCTCATGTGGCCGTTTTCACACATTTTATTACAGAGTTGAACCTTTCTTTCCATCCTTTGAGCTTCATTACCTTCACTTCTGAATTAACTTCTGCTTAGAGATCTTGTTCTTGACGTAGTCTTGATCTCTGGAGAATCAAAAGACACAGATTTCATTGTGATTAATGTGGAATGGAAACTTCTTTTTTCTTCTTCTTCTTCTTTTTTTTTTTTTTTTTTTGAGATGTAGTCTCACTCACCCTGTTGCCCAGGCTGGAGTGCAATGGCGCAATCTTTGCTCACTGCAGTCTCTGCCTCCCAGGTTCAGGCGGTTCTGTCTCAGTTTCCTAAGTAGCTGAGACTACAGGTGCCCACTACCAAGCCCAGCTAATTTTTGTATTTTTAGTAGAGACAGGGTTTTGCCACGTTGACCAGGCTGGTCTCGAACTCCTGACCTCAGGTGATCCACCCACCTCGACCTCCCAAAGTGCTGGGATTATAGGCATGAGCCACTGCACCTGGCCAGAAACATCTTTCTTCTTCTTTTTTTTCTTTTCTTTTTTCTTTTTTTGAGACAGAATATCGCTCTGTCACCCAGGCTAGAGTGCAGTGGCTCGATCACAGCTCACTGCAACCTCTGCTTCCTGGGTTCCAGCAATTCTCCTGCCTTAGTTACCCAACTAGCTGGTATTATAGGCGTGCGCCACCATGCCTGGTTCATTTGTATATTTTTAGTAAAGATGAAGTTTCACCATGTTGGCCAGGCTGGTCTCAAACTTCTGACCTCAAGTGATCTGCTCACCTCAGCCTCCCAAAGTGCTGGGATTATAGGTGTGAGCCACTGCACTGGGCCAGAAACTTCTTGCAAAGGGAGTATTTCACTTGCTTGTTAAAACAGGAAGTGCAGCATAATCTATATAATTTTACTTCCATAGAACTGAAAGGACTGTTGTTAGTCAAAAAGCAAATGGCATTTTTATGTATAACTTGATAGAATATATTTGTTGAATATAGTTTTTCAGTAATCCTGCTTTTCATTCATTTTGGATTTTTTTTTTTTTTTTTTTTGAGACGGAGTCTCAATCTGTTGCCCAGGCTGGAGTGTTGTGGTGCGATCTCAGCTCCCTGTGCAACCTCCGCCTCCTGGGTTCAAACGATTCTCCTGCCTCAGCCTTCTAGTAGCTGGGACTACAGGCATGTGCCACCAGGCCAGGCTAATTTTTTTCTTTTTTTTTTTTTAATTTTTGAGATGGAGTTTTGCTCTTGTTGCCCAGGCTGGAGTGCAATGGTGCAATCTCGGCTCACCGGAACCTCCGCCTCCTGGGTTCTAGTGATTCTCCTGCCTCAGCCTCCTGAGTAGCTGGGATTACAGGCATGCACCACCACGCCCAGCTAATTTTTGTATTTTTAGTAGAGACAGGGTTTCACTATGTTTGTCAGGCTGGTCTCGAACTCCCGACGTTAGATGATCCGCCTGCCTCGGCCTCCCAAAGTGCTGGGATTACAGGTGTGAGCCACCACACCTGATCAATTTTTTTCATTTTTAAAATAGAGACAGTGTCTCACTCTTTCACCCAGGCTGGATTGCGGTGGCATAGTGATACCTCACTGCAGCTTCAACCTGCTGGGCTCAAGCGACTCTCCCTTTGGGATAATTATTTGCAGATACATTTCACAGTCCTGAATCACAGGGGAGTGTTTTTTGTTTTTTGTTTTCTTGGGGGTTTTTTTGAGGTGGGTCTTGCTGTGTTACCCAGGCCCGAGTACGGTGGCACAATCACAGCTCCCAGACTCAAGTGATCCTTCTGCCCCTGTCCCCCAAGCAGCTGGGACCACAGGCGTGTGCCACCATACCTGGCTAATTTTTTGTCTTTTTAGTAGAGACGGAGGTTTTACCATGTTGCTTAGGTTGCTCTCGAACTTCTGAGCTCAAATGATCTGCCCGCCTCAGCCTCCCACAGTGCTGGGATTACAGGCATGAGCCACTGCTTCCCGTTGGGAACGTTCTTGAGTGCCCAAATAGTTAGGCTTAAGAAATGTTGATATAGGCTGGATGTGGTGGTTCACGCCTGTAATCCCAGCACTTTGGGAGCCCAAGGCTGTGTTGGGGGGAATCACTTGAGGTCAGGAGTTTGAGACCAGCCTGGCCAACATGGCAAAACCCCATGTCTGTATACAAATACAAAAATTGGCCAAGCAAGGTGGTGGGTGCCTGTAATACCAGCTACTGGGGAGGCTGAGGCAGGAGAGTTGCTTGAACCTGGGAGGCGGAGGTTGCAGTGAGCTGAGATTGCACCACTGCCCTCCAGCCTGGGCACAGAGTGAGACTCCATCTCAAAAAAGAAAGAAAGAAAAGAAAAAGAAATGTTGATATAAATGTTATCTGTTCCATTGGATAGGAAATTGAGTTTCTACTCTGATCTCATTTTTTTTTCCAGTTATAGTGCTTCATGCTGTGATGTCTTTAGACAAATGAGGTTGCCTCTGAGAACACTATAGTCTTTGAAAAGTCTCAGCATCTGAAAATAAGATGGCTGTCATACTGCAATAAATATTGCTTAGCCCCCTTTCTCATTAGATGGCCCCTTACTGCAGAAAGTGTAAAAGCAGATACCCTTATTCCTCAGAGTACAGAGGGTCTCCTGATACTTCTATTATTCAACTCTTGTGATCCTGCCAGATTCTTACTCAGTTTCTCCTCTAGAGTTTCAATTCACTATCAAGTACCCATCCTAGTAGGCAGGAGATGTGTTTCACTGATGGAAAGACAATCCATGTAGAGCCAGTATGCTTCTTTGGAATGTGAGGCTTGATGTAAGATGGCTTGAGATCATGAAAGATGCAAGGAATAAAGCTGTTAACTTTGGGTACTACTTAATATTTGAAATTCTGCCAGAGTGTACATTAAATACATTTGTGAACAAAATCAAATTGTTGTTCTTCATTGATGCTTTTGTTAAAATTGAAATTTAGCATTTATTCTTAAAACGTTTACTTTGTAGGTAACTGCATGTCAGTCTGAAGATGAGTGCAGTAGGAAGGGTTTAAAATAATTGCAACATCATGCTGATGGCTGATAATGGAGGACAGTACTCGAGAGGCTCTTGCTGATTTTGACTAGTTCAGAAGTCTTTCTTACAGTGAGCCTTTTGCAATACACAGTTAGGCGACTGTGTAATTGGGAAGATAGGATTTTTAAGATAGCTATCATTTGGTTATAACTACCTTTTTTTTTTTTTTTTGGAGACAGGGTCTTGCTCTGTCGCTCAGGCTGAAGTGCAGGTAGTGTGATCGCAGTGATCACAGCTCATTGCAGCATTGACCTCCTGGACTCGAGCAATCCTCCCACCCTCAGCCTCCTGTTTAGCTGGAACTACAGGTGTGTGCCACCATCCCTGGCTGATTTTTAAATGTTTTTGTAGAGACAGGTTCTGCTATGTTGCCCAGGCTGGTCTCGAACTCCTTAGCTCAAACAATCCTCCTACCTCAGCCTCCCAATATGCTGGGATTACAGGTATGAGCTACCACTCCTGGTCATAACTACCATTTTGCATGGTTATACAATTTTGGCAAAGACAAAAACGTGTTAATTAGAAAAATGAAAATTGCTTAAGAATTTTCTTCTTGGCTGGGCTCAGTGGCCCATTCCTGTAATTCTAGCATTTTGGGAGGCCGAAGCAGGAGGATCACTTGAGCCTAGGAGTTCAAGACCACCCTGGGCAACATGGCGAGGACCCATCCCTACAAAAAATAAATAGCTGGGTATGGTGGCACATGCCTGTAGTCTCAGATATTCGGGAGGCTGAAATGGGAGAATCTCTTGAGTTCAGGAGTTCGAGGCTGCAGTGAGCTATTACTGCGCCACTGCATTCCAGTCTGGGTGACAGAGTGAGACCTCATATCTTTTTTTTTTCCCCTGAGGCAGCAGCTTGCTCTGTCACCCAGGCTGGAGTACAGTGATGCAGTCTTGGCTCACTGCAACCTCCACCTCCTTCAAGTGATTCTCCTGCCTCAGCATCCCAAAAAGCTGAGATTACAGGCACGCACCACCACGCCCAGCTAATTGTTGTATTTTTAGTAGAGACGGGGTTTCACCTTGTTGGACAGGCTGGTCTTGAACTCGTGACCTCAAGTGATCTGCCCACTTCAGCCTCCCAAAGTGCTGGGATTAGAGGCGTGAACCACCACGCTGGGCCTGAGACCCCATTTCTTTAAAAAAAAAAAAAAAGTTTTTTCTTCTTATAAACACTTAATGATGGCAGACACCCAGAATTACTCTTTTTGCTTCCCTTTTTAACTCTTAACCATAGAAAATCAGTCTGTGAGACCAGGCATGATGATTTGTGCTTGTAATCCCAGCACTTTGGGAGACTGAGGCAGGAGGATCACTTGAGCCCAGGAGTTTGAGACCAGCCTGGGCAACATAATGAGACCGCATCTCTACAAAAAATTTAAAAAAAAAAATGAGTTGTCTGTGGTGGTGCATTCCTGTAGTCATAGCTACTCTGGAGGCTGAAGTGGGAGGATCCCTTGAGCTCAGGAGTTCGAAGTTACAGTGAGCTGTGTTTGCACCACTGCACTCCAGCCTGGGTGACAGAGCAGGATGCTGTTAAAAAAAGAAAAAGGGAAAAAAAATCAGTCTATGGAAAACCTAATAAAATACTTTGTAGAAACATAAATACTGTAAACTATTTTCTAATTGCTCATTTTGCTTCATAAAACTGACATTTCCATTGAAAAGATAAAACTAGGCTGGGCACGGTGGTTCATGACTGTAATCCCAGCACTTTGGGAGGCTGAGGTGGGCGGATCACGAGGTCAGGAGTTCGAGAACATCCTGGCCAACACGGTGAAACCCCGTCTCTACTAAAAATACAAAAAATTAGCCGAGCGTGGTGGTGCGTGCCTGTAGTCCCAGCTACTGGGAAGGCTGAGGCAGGAGAATCACTTGAACCTGGGAGGCAGAGGTTACAGTGAGCCAAGATCACACCACTGCACTCCAGCCTGGGCAACAGAGCGAGACTCCGTCTGAAAAAACATAAACAAACAAAGAAACAAAAAAACGCACTGAAGGATTTTTCTGTGTCTCTTCTCAGTCTTTTGCTCAGCTACTTCTGATATGTAACCATTATCATAATCTAATAGTGATTTTAATTGGATTTTGGGTCAAAGGAAACACTTAAGCTAGATGTGTGCTCAAGGAATGTTATTAATGGAGACATAAGATGATTACAGTGAATTAAAGGAAATAGCTTCTATATTTGGTGCAACCTCTTTATCTTGGCATTCAAGGCCTTTCTAGTTATTAATTCAGCCTACTTTTTAGTTTCACTTCTCTCTACCTCCATAGAGATTATATCATTCTGACAAACTGGATACCTTACCTGAGTGTCTCATTCACCACTAAGGCATCAATTCTCAGATTTTCTGGCCCCAACTTGCCTTCCCAGCTGCAAACTCATAGTTCCTCACTTTATACACAACATTTCCACAAAGATGCCCTGCTGGCACCTGAAGTTCGACATACCCAAGACAGAATTAAATGTCTTTTAAAGGCATTTACACACCCTTGCCAACGGTAGAATAATCTAATCGATACTTTCTCATTCCCCAAATCCAGAAACAGTAGTTCCCCCTTATTTGAGGTTTCAGTTACCCATTGATGTGTTTTGGCATTGTCCTCACTCAGATTTCATCTTGAATTGTAGTTCCCATAATAATCCCCGTAAGCCCCCATCTACTGTTGTGATAGTGAGTTCTCATATGATCTGATGGTTTTATAAGGGGCTTTTCCCCTTTTGCTCAGCACTTCTCTCTCCTGCTGCCATGTGAAGAAGGATGTGTTTGCTTCCCCTTCTGCCATGATTGTAAGTTTCCTGAGGCCTCTTCCAGCCATGCAGAACTATGAATCAATTAAACCTCCTTCCTTTATAAATTGCCTAGTCTCAGGTATTTCTTCATAGCAGCATGAGAATGGACTAATACACCCACATTACATAACAATAATATAGACAGAGACCACATTCACACAACATTTATTATAGTATATTGTTATAATTGTTCTATTTTATTATCGTTGTTAACCTCTTAACTATGCCTTATATATATATATTAAACTTGGCCAGATCCAGTGGCTCATGCCCATAATCTCAGCACTTTGAGAGGCCAAGGTGTGAGATTGCTTGAGCCCAGAAGTTTGAGACCAGCCTGGGCAACATAGTGAGACCCTGTTTCTACAAAAACTTAATAAAAAAATGCTATATGTGTCAGGGTGTGTCTGTAATCCCAGCTACTAAGGAGGCTGAGATGGGAGGAACACTTGAGCCCAGGAGTTCAAGACTGCAGTAAGCTATGATCAGGCCACCACTCCAGCCTGGGCTAGAGTGAGACCCCCATCTCTTAAAAGAAAACAAAACTATTACTAAGTGATTTTAGTTTTTCTTTTGTTGGTACTAAGTTTTTGGAATCCAGAATGTATTTTACACTTAATAGCAAGCACTTCTCAATCCAAACAAGTGACATTTTAGACTCAATAGCCACACGTGGCTAGTGGCTCCCATGTTAGACAGCATAGGTCAGTAGCATAAAGAACTTCAAGAAATCTTGGACTGGCATTCTTGATTTTCTACAACTTTTGCTACTGCTCTGCATTTTTCAGCTTCTCCCTGCTCACCCAAGCCCCAGTGTCTAGTTGTCTGCCTTTCTCTTCTTCTTGTTATCCTTCTCTGCCACGGAAATCTGGCTGACCCCCGCCAGGGACTATCCGAATGCCACTTTCAGAGCAGGCTGACACTGTTCTTGAGGTGCTCCATTCTTGTCATGTCCGTAAGCACTAATGAGGTACTCCATTCTCGTCGCGTCTGTAAGCACTAACCACTGGCTGTTGACCCTCCCGCAGCAGCGTTTATGGGAGCCGTTTGTCTGATTTATCTGTGAAAAGTCTAGCTCCCCACTAGCAGGGGAGCTTCTCAGAGACCGGCTTTCTCTCAGCCCCCTTATTTCCTAGCGCAGTGTGCACAATGTGGTGGTCCACGTGTGGCCTCTATTTGCTCTTAGGGTATTCTTATTCTTATCCTTTGCTGTTTGATAGTTGTATTCCTGACATCTTTGGGATCTTAATTAACAATTAGTTTTCTTTACCTTTGAAATGTATTCTGAATGAAATTTCCCTTTATGTCTGGATTAGTTCCACTGTTTAAAGTGTGTTCTTGCTCTTTGCAGTCTGAAGCTTTTGCAGTAGAGGACATACTAATTTCTGTGTAGAAACAACCACCTAATATGAATAAAATTAGGTTTCGTATATACATGTAGGTTATTCTAGTTTTAGTCTGATTCTTATCCCAAATACAACTCTTCCCCTCATATAACTTAGTTATATATATGTACTGTATTAAGGTTTTTTTCCCTACAGCTTTATTGAAGAGTTTATATGCTTTTTGAATTTCTGTCTCCCCTAAAGAGATTTGGTCAGTGGTGTTTTGCTCGGCATCCTTTGCCTGTGTGACAAAGCAAACAGGTGCCCAAAAGGTTGCGCTCTATTCTGGGAGAAATCTGATTAATGTTGAAGGGCTGTGTCAGGTCAGACTCAACCTGCTGACAGATTATTTAGTGAGTGTGAGGATCAAGGATCAACTCTAAACGTTATCTTAGATTTTAATGGTTTTCTTGTGAAGGGCATTTGCAGATGAAACCAATTTGTAGTTAAAGTTAATTGAAGTTGTACCAGAGACTAGTTAAGAAGAAATTCTTCCCTGAAGCAGGCAGTAGTTTGAAAAGAATGAATGATTCATCAGATAGTGTTGCAAGGCTTATAGTTATATTCTGTATTTTAACATAAATTGTTGTGTTTTAAATTGTGGTGAAATCTTACTCCTAGTAAAATAAGAATTTCTCCAAAGAAGTTCCTATTTAAATGATCTTAAATTCTCTTAATATAAAAAGTTTCCCAAATCTCCTCACAACTCCTTGAAAAACAGTGAAATGTGCTGTTCCTTGTAAGATAGATTCCTAGTTAGCCCAGCTGCTTCTCTTTCCCTCACCCTCACCCCTCAACCCACGTGTTCTGTTTCATGGATCCCAAATGTCTGCACACCTTTAACTACACTGCCAGCAGATTGTGAGTGGACTATGAAAGTGGACTATGAAATGGATCTCTTAATGTCCTCCTTCCACTCTTGCTGTCCACACAGCAGGCAAAAGGGTCCTTTTTCTTCGTAAACTTGTTATCGTTATTATTTAAATGTTGTGTTATGGAAAATTTCAAATATATATCAAAGTAGAGAGATTGGTGTACTTCTTATTCAGCTTCTATTCATGGCCAGTCTTGTTTCATCTGTGCTTCTGTCACTCCTGCTTCAACCCCTTAAATATTTTGAAACCAATCCCAGACTTTTTATTACTTTAATTAGCTAGTTTGGAATTGCCCCATCGTGAAATTTGGCTTATTGGTTGGTCACATAGGTGGGGAAAGTTGCTGTCCCAATGGTAATAAACTATTTGTCGCCTTCTTTATGTCTTCCAATTCTGTTTCCTCTTACTTTTTCACAGTGTGTTGCCTTTCTTTTTGACAACTGCCATCCCCAGAGAAATAGTTTCATGTGTCCAATTCATGTTAAGCCCTTTTTTCAGGGATATGTATATAGGCACTCTGCTACTTTTGTACCAAATACATTCTTAAAGTTGAATGTACAAATAAATGTGTATATGGGAAGGATGTTTCATGCTCAGAAAGTTTTAAAAATTATAAAATCCCTGTTTTAAAAAATCGTGATACATGCTCATGATAAAAATAAAATTAATACAGAATAGTATGAAGTAAAAGGCAAAAATTCCCATTTTGTTCATGGATCATTTTCAGTTTCTTATTTCTAAAGCAACCATTGCTAATATTTCTTATGGATCCTTCCAGAAAGACCATTTAAAGCCTTAATAATGTATATTTTTGACATTTTCTCTCAGTGTCTTTGAATTTAGTAGATAGAAATTAGTTTTAGTGTTGGAAAGAATAGCTTGGTGTTTTGCAAGAGTTTGAGTAGAAGATTGTATGATGGCTTTGATATTTTATTGACTTTCTTAAACACTAATTTCCTCTTGATAAAGGAGCTTTAAGCAGACTCTAAACTCATCAGCAACTCTCTGGGCCTATGAAAAGCTCTATACTAGTACTATCCAGTAGAAATATAATGTGAGCCACATATGTAATTTTAAATTTCTTAGTATTCATATTAAAATAAAAAGAGGCCAGGCATGGTGGCTTATGCCTGTAATCTCAGCACTTTGGGAGGCTAAGGCAGGAGGATCAGTTGAGCCCAGGAGTTCAGAACCAGCCTGGGCAATATAGTGAGATCCTGTCTCTGTATTGCCAGACAAACAAAAACTAGCGAGGTGTGGTGGCACGACCCTGTAATCCTTGCTACTCAGGAGGCTGAGGCAGGAGGATCACTTAAGCCTGGGAGTTCAAGACTGCAATGAGCTGTGATCCTAACACTACACTCCAACCTGGACAACAGAGCAAGCCACTGTCTCTAAAAATAATAATAATTAATTTTTTAAAAGGTGAAATTTGGCCGGATGCAGTGGCTGATGCCTGTAATCCCAGCACCTTGGGAAGCCGAGGTGGGCAGATCACTTGAAGTCAGGAGTTTGAGACCAGCCTGGCCAACATGGCAAAACCCTGTCTCTGCTAAAAATAAAAGCTAGGTGTAGTGTCGAGCACCTGTAGTCCCAGCTAGGGAGGCTGAAGCAGGAGAATCACTTAAACCTGGGAGGCAGAGGTTGCCGTGAGCTGAGATCATGCCACTGTCCTTCAGCCTGGGTGACAGAGCGAAACTCTGTCTCAAAAAAAAAAAATAGGTAAATAAAGAAAGGTGAGCTCAGTCTTGATAATGCGTTCTCTTTGGTGCTTTATATCCAAAATATTCTTTCTTTTTCTGTTTCATTTTTTGAGGCCAGGTCTTGCTGGTCCACCCACGCTGGAGTACAGTGGTGTAATCATGGCTCACTGTAGCCCCAACCACGTGGGCTCAAGCAATCCTCCTGCCTCAGCCTCCTGAGTAGCTGGGATTACAGGTGCACACCACTATGCCTGGCTAATTTTTTTATTTTTAGTAGAGTCAGGGACTCACTGTGCTGTCCAAGCAGGTCTTGGGGGGACGGGTGCAGTGGCTCACACCTGTAATCCCAGCACTTTGGGAGGCCGTGGCCAGCAGATCATGAGGTCAGGAGATGAGACCATCCTGGTTAACACGGTGAAACCCCTTCTCTACTACAAATACAAAAAAATTAGCCAGGTGTGGTGGCATGCACCTGTAGTCCCAGCTACTCGGGACGTTGAGGCAGGAGAATCCCTTGAACCCGGGAGGCAGAGAGGTTGCATTGAGCTGAGATCACACCACTGCACTCCAGCCTGGCGACAGAGCAACGGAGTTTCACTCTTGTTGCCCAGGCTTGAATGCAATGGCGCGATCTCGGCTCATCGCAACCTCCGCTTCCCAGGTTCAAGCAATTCCCCAGCCTCAGCCTCCCAAGTAGCTGGGATTACAGGTGCCTGCCACCATACTTGGCTAATTTTTTGTATTTTTAGTAAAGACGGGGTTTCACCATGTTGGTCAGGCTGATCTCGATCTCCTGACCTGAGACAATCTACCTGCCTTGGCCTCCCAAAGAGATTATACTTTTTTTCATATTAAGTTTTCAAAATCCACTGTGTTTTGTTTGTTTGTTTTTTGTTTTTGAGACGGAATCTCGCTCCATTGCCCAAGCTGGAGTGAAGTGGAGCAATGTTGGCTCACGGCAAGCTTGGCTTCCCAAGTTCACACCATTTTCCTGCCTCAGCCTCCCAAGTAGCTGGGACTACAGGCGCCCACCACCATGCCCAGCTAATTTTTCGTATTTTTAGTAGAGACGGATTTTCACCGAGTTAGCCAGGATGGTCTCAATCTCCTGACCTCATGATTTGCCCTCCTTGGCCTCCCAAAGTGCTGGATTACAGGTGTGAGCCACCGCGCCTGGCCCACTGTGTGTTTTATACTTAGAGGGGCACATCTCAAGTTGGCTACCCCCGTTTCAGATGCTCAGTAGCCAGGTGTGGAATGGCTATTGTATTGTACAGTATCGCCCTCTACAGGGTAGAAGGAGAGGGGATGGGATATGTTCTCAATTTTGTTCTTTATTTCCCAGTGATTGACCAATGTTTGCTGCTTTTGATGTTCTTTGTGATCTCCATCTCTGACTCAGTTGTATCATCACTAGCATCAGCACTTTGTTGTTTTTTTTTTTCTTGAGACGGAGTCTGGCTCTGTCACCCAGGCTGGAGTGCTGTGGCCGGATCTCAGCTCACTGCAAGCTCCGCCTCCCGGGTTCACGCCATTTTCCTGCCTCAGCCTCCCGAGTAGCTGGGACTACAGGCGCCCGCCACCTCGCCCGGCTAGTTTTTTGTATTTTTTAGTAGAGACGGGGTTTCACCGTGTTAGCCAGGATGGTCTCGATCTCCTGACCTCGTGATCCGCCCGTCTCGGCCTCCCAAAGTGCTGGGATTACAGGCTTGAGCCACCGCACCCGGCCTAGCACTTTGTTTAAAAATCAATTTTCATTCTTATAAAAGACAACAAAGTATTAATGACAAATACATCTATACACAGGTGCTAATCCTGCTGAAATTGAACTCTTGGCTGGTAGGCAATGCCACCCTGTGGTAGCTCAAAAGTTTATTCATCAATATATGAAAGGCCAAATTCTAAGTAGAGAATGTGGCTTAGGAGTGTTAGTGTAGAATACATTAAACGTGAGTGCTTTTTATTACGAATTTTGGAGTAAATATATGTAGTAGCATGTACTGAAATTAACTGTTAGGAGAAAACAGAGGTAAGAATTCCTGAGAAGTTGGTAAGATTGTTCTTTTAATGTAATTTTTTTTTCTTCAGGGGTTGCAGATGGTGTAGGAGGCTGGAGAGACTATGGAGTTGATCCGTCTCAGTTCTCAGGGACTTTAATGCGGACATGCGAACGTTTAGTAAAAGAAGGACGGTTCGTACCTAGTAATCCCATTGGAATTCTCACCACAAGCTACTGTGAGTTGCTGCAAAATAAAGTACCTTTGCTCGGTAAGTGGATATCCTATGTGTTTTCCTCTGTTGAAGCCCCCTAGATAGTTAAAAACAAAACCAAGAAAATCACTTATCAGACCAGCTTTTTTCTGAGGCTCTTCCTACTAAGCAGAGTGTGATAGAGAAACTATAGGCTAACCGCTGGGCGCAGTGGTTCACGCCTGTAATCCCAGCACTTTGGGAGGCTGAGGCGGGCAGATCACCTGAGGTCGGGAGTTCGAGACCAGCCTAACGAACATACAGAAACCCTGTCTCTCTACGTTGTTCACATCTGTAATCCCAGCACTTTGGGAGGCCAAGGAGGGCAAATCATGAGGTCAGGAGATTGAGACCATCTGGCTAACTCGGTGAAAACCCGTCTCTACTAAAAATACAAAAATTCACCGGGCATGGTGGCGCATGCCTGTAATCCCAGCTACTCGGGAGGCTGAGGCAGGAGAATCACTTGAACCCAGGAGGTGGAGGTTACGGTGAGCCGAGATGGCGCCATTGCACTCCAACCTGGACAACAAGAGCGAAACCCTGTCTCCAAAAAAAAAAAAAAAAAGAGAGTCTCGAGAAACTATAGACTAATCAGAATACTTACTACTGTTTGGAGGGAATGTGGATAGGTACAGCACTTCGGAAAACAATTTGGTATTAAATATGAACACATAGTATGCTGCAGCAATTGCACTTCTAGGTGTTTACCCTAGACTAGAGAAACTCTTGCACAATATGTGAACCAAGAGATATGTTGCCAATAATAGCAGAGAACTGGGGACAACCTAAAAGTCTGTCTGTTGTAGAAAAATACATTGTGAAAAGAAATGACTTAAAGCTGCATGCTCTACTCAGGAACATATTGTGAAGGGAAGAGAGAACATTGCAGAATTCCACCTAACAGATTCCACATATTTCAAGTTTAGAAACATAAAAGGTTAAAACTGTATTGTTGAGGGATTCTAAAACTTGGTAAAAGAAGAAAGAAGAACAAGAGGAAAGAAAAGAAAGGATCTGGCCTGCAAAATTCAGTTCATTACCTGTAATGAGTTCAAGTTGTGTTTGGTCACCTCACACTAACAGGTGATTAGTTGGTGAAATAACTTGGCACAAATTAGACCCCTGATAATCTTGTATTAGAAAACTTAAAACCAAATATCTAGGGGTTGTTTATCTGGTATGCTAATGGAGCATCCTTTGGCCAGGCCTCTACATTTGTTTGTTAAATGGTTTCCTGGGAACTTACCCAGCCTTCTAAGCAGACTCTCAGGGTATTATTACATTTCTGCTCATTGCCAGCATCTTTCTAGTTACTAGAAAGCCTCCCTCCCAGTCACCATTGACATTTAAAATCAGCCTCTATTTAGCCGGGCGCGGTGGCTCACACCTGTAATCCCAGCACTTTGGGAGGCCGAAGTTGGCGGATCACAAGGTCAGGAAATTGAGACCATCCTGGCTAACACAGTGAAACCCTGTCTCTACTAAAAATACAAAAAATTAGCCCGTGTGGTGGCAGGCGCCTGTAGTCCCAGCTACTTGAGAGGCTGAGGCAGGAGAATGGCGTGAACCTGGGGGAGTTGCAGTGAGCCGAGATCGCACCACTGCACTGTAGCCTGGGCAACAAAGCAAGACTCAGTCTCAAAAAAAAAAAAAAAAGTCAGCCCCTGTTCAGTGTTAATGGAGATCACCACAGTTGTAGAATTTGCCTTCAGTTTAAAGTCCTTTGTAAGGAGTACTTTTTATCAGTCTGCTGTCTTCTGTCTTTGTGCTGTGATTAACTAACTTGTTATCCTTCAAACTGAGGAGGAATCTTGTCTTGCAGTTGCAGTATATACTGCTTTGTCTGAATTCCCTGTTTTGGACATGCAATCTGGAGCTTGCCTGGCACAGTGAAACATTCTAGATTCTATTTCTAGCACATCTCTGTCAACTTGCTGTGTGACTTTGGGCAACCCACTTAACCTCTGATCTCCTTGCTTCACATGTTAAATGGAGAGAGAGCCCCTGGACACAGATTCCAGGGGCCTGCCTCCTGCATGTTCTCAAGAGTGGCTCTGCTGACCCCCGATCATTTACTTTGACTTGAGATAACCGGTTACAAAACACATAACTATCCTGATTTTACACTTTAAAAGCTTTGGTTTTTGCTGTGCTTTTTTCCTATTTCTACTTTCCCTTTCTTTCTGTTCACCCTCATGTATCTGGGAGATATTAATAAAATATATTGAAATTTAATGTTAGAGAAAATAATATTTTCTTGCATTGAATATTGTGATTACTTTTTTCTCCTAAAAGGCACATTGAAGTAATCTTTCATCACCATGTTTGACATACCTCTTTTTCACAAAATCTACACATCTCTAGGCTGTTGGTAATGAAACTCAAGCATATTTTGACAAAGACAGGCTGCTGAGTTTTACTGAACTTCAGCTAGATATAATTGTAAATCATGACAACTTTATAAGATGTTAGGTAATTTTTTTTTTTAATCCAGCAATTGCGAAAAAGCCTACAAAGCAATTCCAATATAAAAGGCAAGCTGGTAGCTGTAACCATTTCTTTCTTTTTTTTTTTTTTTTTTT
>NC_037679.1:69547482-69607695 GCF_003255815.1 Theropithecus gelada | reverse complement strand
CTGGAGTGCTGTGGCCGGATCTCAGCTCACTGCAAGCTCCGCCTCCCGGGTTTACGCCATTCTCCTGCCTCAGCCTCCCGAGTAGCTGGGACTACAGGCGCCCGCCACCTCGCCTGGCTAGTTTTTTGCATTTTTTAGTAGAGACGGGGTTTCACCGTGTTAGCCAGGATGGTCTCGATCTCCTGACCTCGTGATCCGCCGTCTCGGCCTCCCAAAGTGCTGGGATTACAGGCTTGAGCCACCGCGCCCAGCCTGTTTCTTTGACTTTCTAGCTGTGTTTGGGTCTAAGGGCATTACAGACTAATTGCTGACATACATGATTTCCTCAGAAACCCTTAAATGGATTGATAAAGTCCTAAGCAGCCAGCATATCTTAAGAACGTGAGGGATTGGTCCTAATAAGGTTCTCCCTTTTTCTGCCACACAAAAGGCTTAGTAGTAGTTTACAAAATAAGGGGCTGGGTGATAAAAATATTTCCATTTGAGCACGAAGGACTCGCCTGGGTTCCCATCTATCTGGGTCATTTGTTTAAACATCCTACGCTGTGGTTCTCAGCACTGCTTTTCTTACTCATCTTTGCCTGCTTGTTCCTCTCCAAGCACATGAGAATGATGAGCTTTTCTCCCAATATTAGGCTGCTGGGGCCTGAGCCATGTGCACACATCAGGAATTTGAGGAGGCAAAGGAGGAGGGTACACTCCAAGCCCAGATGGTTCTGTAAGGCTGGGCTTATACTCGTTGGTGCTGCTTTGGATACTGAAGCTCAGTCACTCACCAGACTGTTTTGATTCCAACTTGGCGAGTTACTGTTGCAGGGTAGCAAAGGATAGCCTGGCTTCATCAGTGAGTAATAACGAGTCACATGAGTCCTTGCAGCAGAATTTTCAAGGATGTGCTACTCAGGTTGTTTTTCTTTCTCAGAATATAATCCCATGAGTTTTCAGAAGATGTTTTGGGTGGTGATCTATTAATGATAAATGGTTAGAGTTGATGTGCACTGAGTTAGGAAGGAAAGGTAATGGGCAATCCTTGTCCTACTGTAAGCTATGGAGCGGGTTATCTGACAGCACTACCAGTGAGTTACAGTACCCATGCTTTGCTTTTCATTGACACTTAATGGCTAGCATAGTATGAGTTTAGTACTAATGCATATATTGTAGATAACAAGGAAATGGAATTTCTGTACATTAGCATGAGAAAGATATGTATATTTTTAAGTGTTTTAAAATTACTTTGTTAGGACAAAATTAACAAGAATTACCCATAATCCCACTAAGAAAACTATTAATATTTGAGTGATTATGCTTTCAGATTTTTTTTCTGTGTGTATTTGTGCATAGAAGAATGGTAACTTGAATTGAGTCTACTGTGTGCTCACAACAGCTCCATGAGGTAAATACATAGGCACTTAATGTTATTCCCCTCCGCCTTTTTTTTTTTTTTTTGAGACAGGGTCTTGCGCTGTTGCCCAGGCTGGAGTACAGTGGTGCAATCCCAGCTCACTGAAACCTCTGCCCCTCCGGGTTCAAACAATTCTTGTGCCTCAGCCTCCCAAGTAGCTGGGATTACAGGCAGGCACCACCACGTCCAGCTAATTTTTTGTATTTTTAGTAGAGAGGGGATTTCACCATGTTGGCCAGGCTTAGAGGCTTAGTCTCGAACTCCTGGCCTTAAACGATCCACCCGCCTCAGCCTCTCAAAGTGCTGGGATTACAGGCATGAGCCACCATGCTTGTTTTGTTAGGAAGAAACAAGTCTGGAGAGAATAAGTGACTTGCCATGGTCATATAACTGGAAAATGATGACACACTGGGATTTAATACAGCTGGTTCCGTGGCCCATTTGTTTTGTTTTCCTTTTAACCATCATTTAAATAATTTAGACTTTGCCTATTGCCTTTTTAAAAAAATTTACTTCTAGGCCGGGCGCGGTGGCTCAAGCCTGTAATCCCAGCACTTTGGGAGGCCGAGGCGGGTGGATCACGAGGTCAGGAGATCGAGACCATCCTGGCTAACATGGTGAAACCCCGTCTCTACTAAAAATACAAAAAAAAAAACTAGCCGGGCGTGGTGGCGGGCGCCTGTAGTCCCAGCTACTCGGAGGCTGAGGCGGGAGAATGGCGTGAACCCGGGAGGTGGAGCTTGCAGTGAGCCGAGATCGCGCCACTGCACTGCACTGCAGCCTGGGCGACAGAGCGAGACTCCGTCTCAAAAAAAAAAAAAAAAAAAAAAAAAAATTTACTTCTAGTAAACGTTACTCTTTTTGGTGTACAGTTCTTTAAGTTTTGACATCATCTTTTGTTGTTAAGGAAACTTTCATGAGTTTGTAATCTACTTATTTTAAAGTTATCTTTCCTTTCAAATATATTTTATATAATTTTAATGGCTATAAAATAGCTAACACTATCTGTTGTAAGGGTTTGACATGACTTAACTAATTTTAATCCTTAGAAATAATTCTGTGAGGTACTTACTGTTATCCCTGTTTTTGTGGATGAGGAAATTGGGGCACAGAGAGGTTAAGTAGCTCTCTCCGTCACAGAGCTGGGAAGTGGCAGAGTTAGGATTCAGACATAGGCAGGCTGACTCCAGAGCCTGTACTCCTGAGTATTACGTGATGGTGTATCTTTGCACTGTATGGATGTACTGTAATTTATTTAACCAGTCCCTTATTTTAGATGTTTAGATTGTTTCTAGTTCTTCCTCATCTTAAGCAGTGTTTTTGTACTTAAGTGTTGTTTGTCCCTCTAATTATTTTCTTAGCATAAATTCTCACAGATGGAATTGCTACATGAAAGGAGGTACATTTTTCAGGGCTATCTTGCCCTCCAGGAAAGTTGTTTACTTTTACTTTTCACTTCCACAGAATGTTCTGTGCAGTGGGCATGTTCCCTACACTTTGCCAACACCATGCATTATCTTTTGACTCGTGTTAAACTAATAGGTGAAAAGCATTACTAGTGAGGTGGTCATTTTTTCATATATTTACAGATCATCTACATTTATTTCTTTGTGAACTGCCTATTTTTCTATGTTGTCATTTTTCTGGTGGAGGTAGGTATAGGTTTAACTGTTAGTACTTGAGAGCGGTCTCTGCTAGTTGTGCCGTTAGCGTTTCAGTCTAGGGAAGATTCTGTGGCCCGTGCACAGCTAAGCTATCCTGAGTTCTTTGCCCAGAGTCTCTGTCGAATGAACAGGTTGATTCCACAAGCTGCCTGCAGAAATTTGGTCTTGTTGCCTCATAGTGAGTGAGTCATTAGTCTCCAATAAAAGTTCTTCATGACCTCAACAGATGGAAATCTGGTTTAAAATTGTAGTTATGTGCCCTGTCTTAAATGTTGGTGAATTTTGTGGAGAAGGCTTCCTGCCAGTGACTAATAAGAAATGTCAGGAAAATGTAACATTTTCATTCTGGCATTTAAGTATTAAAACTTAATATCTCAACAACATGCTTTTGAGCATTTGGCATAGATGATAGCACTACTGTTGAAATAGTGTGATTAAATACCAGTCATTTTTATTGCTTTCTATCACTGCAAATGAAAGAATTCAGATCATCGGTGGCCCAATTACTATTTATAATACAAATCCTTTTTCTTTCCCCACCCTGTTAACCCTGATAAGGATATTATTGACATTCATAGAGGATGTGGAGCATAACTAAGAAAGGTCCTGTTTAGGCAAAGGAGGTTCAAATTATGGTGTGTTGCTCTTTGGGGTTATGTGTTAATGTGTGTGCAAAGGCAGCCTAGGAAGAAAAAATAGGCCGGGCGCGGTGGCTCAAGCCTGTAATCCCAGCACTTTGGGAGGCCGAGATGGGCGGATCACGAGGTCAGGAGATCGAGACCATCCTGGCTAACACGGTGAAACCCCGTCTCTACTAAGAAATACAAAAACTAGCCGGGCGAGGTGGCAGCGCCTGTAGTCCCAGCTACTCGGGAGGCTGAGGCCGGAGAATGGCGTGAAGCCGGGAGGCGGAGCTTGCAGTGAGCTGAGATCCGGCCACTGCACTCCAGCCTGGGCGACAGCATGAGACTCCGTCTCAAAAAAAAAAAAAAAAAAGAAAGAAAAAATAAGTGGAGATGATTTTTGTTTCTAGGTAGCAGCACCGCCTGCATTGTGGTGCTGGACAGAACCAGCCACCGCTTACACACGGCAAACCTGGGCGATTCAGGCTTCCTGGTTGTCAGGGGTGGTGAAGTTGTGCACCGATCAGATGAGCAGCAGCATTACTTCAACACTCCATTCCAGCTCTCAATCGCTCCCCCCGAAGCTGAGGGAGTCGTCTTGAGTGACAGGTAATCTCCCCTCTCAGCCATTAAGTGTGAGCAGCATGGGTTCATTCATAGTCCCCTCCTGTCCCCCTTGAATGCAGTGAGGTAGGTATTTCCATGAAAAGAAGACACTGAGAATGTTCTCATCAAGAGGACCTTTTAGTTTAACTTTGAAAGATACTTTGCTGGAACTAGACAATCTAGCTCAGTGGAATTCTGATAAATACCCAATAATTTGACAAGACCCTGAAAATGCTATTTCAGGCTTACAGAATATCAATTTTTTCATATCAACACCACATGGTACATACAGTACCTTTATGAAATTGTGCTGGAGAAATGAGTCATTGTTCATGCATGCCATTGCTTATACAAGATTTTGCATACATTATTAGGGAAGAGCACAAACAGACATCTGCGTTATTTATCAGAGTAACTTCCTGATTCTCTAGACCTCTTATTACATGCATCAAATAGAACTTGCAGGAAATTGAATCAAAATGGTCTTGAGTGGCTGGGCACGGTGGCTCACACCTATAATCCCAGCACTTTGGGAGGCTGAGATGGGTGGATCACTTGAGGCCAGGAGTTCAAGACCAGCCTGGCCAACATGGTGAAACCCCATCTCTACTAAAAATGCAAAAATTAGTTGGGCGTGGTGGCGGGCGTCTGTAGTCCCAGCTACTCAGGAGGCTGAGGCAGGAGAATCGCTTGAACCCGGGAAACAGAGGTTGCAGTGAGCCGAGATCATGCCACTACACTCTCGCCTGGGTGACAGAGCAAGACACCGTCTCAAAAAAAAACAAAACGTTAAAGCCAGAATGGTCTTGAGGTGGGCACAGTGGTGTAGAACCATAGTCCCAGGTACTTGAGAGGCTGAGGCTGGAAAATTGATAGAGTCCAGCCTGGGCGATATAGCGACACCCTGTCTCTTAAAAAAAGTGGTCTTGGATATGTTCTTTGATAATGTTATTGAGGTGTTCTCTTTTTCTTTCTCACGTCTTTTCTCAATTCACTTTTAAATTGTCAAGAACATTCCAAGATGGTACTTTTTTCTTTCCCCCCTTCTCTGAGACGGAGTCTTGCTCTTGTTGCCCAGGCTGGAGTACAATGGCATGATCTCGGCTCACTGCAACCTCTGTCTCCCGGTTCAAGTGATTCTCCTGCTTCAGCCTCCCGAGTAGCTGGGATTACAGGTGCCCGCCACTATGCCTGGCTAATTTTTGTATTTTTAGTAGAGTTGGGGTTTCACCGTGTTGGCCAGGCTTGTCTGAAACTCCTGACCTCGTGATCCACCCGCCTCGGCCTCCCAAAGTGCTGAGATTAACAGGCATGAGCCACTGTGCCCAGCCAAGACAGTGCTTTTTTGAGTTGACTTTTACAGTTTTTCTTTTCTTAGATGAGTGTCCAGAGTAAGGCAAAGCCTCAGATTTCAGTGTCTTTAACAATCTTATAGCTTTATAGGACCTGGCACAAACATCACTGGCAATTCATAAATATTGATTAATGGACAATGAACCTTTTGTAAAAATAGAAGCATTCTAGCAAGTACTTGTCTCTGCTTAATAGCTCTTATTAAACCAGCTCTTAGGTCCAAACTAAGATAAAATGAATTATTATTGCCATCTTTTAAACTGGAATGAGCATGTTATATGATTAAATATTTAGTATTGCCCATCTAAAAAGTAACTTTAGCAGTATAAGTAACTTTTTAAAAGTCTAAATATTCTTCCAATTATGGTCACCAGCCCAAATCCGAAAGTAAAAAGTAAAAGTAGGCGGGTGACCATAATTGGAAGAGTATTTGATTCTAGCCCCTTCTTAAGTTGGCTGTAATCTACATTATTGTTAGCCACACTGGAGTAGGGAGAACTCTGAACCCCAAGGCCTGCATAGAGCCCAAGCTCAGATCACAGTTTTTGGAAACTGGTGCTTTAATTTTTTCTTCATTTGATTGTTCTTGTTGGGCTGCCAAGCACCAAAGCAGCCCTGCCATATCTCACACACTGTGGGACAGACAGGTTGGGGCAGTACTCTGCCGGCGTGCCAACGAGGTGGAGGTGGCTTCCCCTGGAGCCCAGAGACAGCTCGCTAGCATGTGATTTCAGCTCATGTTTCAGTGCAGTCAAAAGTTTCCAGCAGCACAGTATGTTCAATCAAAATGGGCAAAACTGCAGCTGGCGGAACACCAAGCTCATGGGTGGGAGTGTTAGGAGAGGACAAACTGTCCAATGGGAGCAAGACTCTCACAGACAGAATAGCAAAGGACACTCCTGGGGAAAGAGAAACCTCAGCATAAAACAGAGCTTCAGTGCCAACCTGGTCATTAATCTATACTTCTACAATCTGATTAGCTTTCAAAGGCCGAGTAGATGAGAGCATCTTGCATGGTTTTCTCTTTATTCCACAGAGAGAATTGACCTGATTTCCCCCAGTTTTACAGTCTTTTTCCTTTTTTTTTTTTCATGCTGCATGTATCTCCTTAGTTAATGGTCCCTCTTATCTACAGAATATTATTTTAACCTTAACTTACAGGTTTTCCTTTAGTAGACATTTTTACAAAATGTTGATTATCTAAATGTGTAAGTGAAAGTCGGTTCCCTGCAGCAGCACGTGGCAGAACTTCATGTGCCACCTTCTTCCTCAGTCAAGTGAAGATAAACCAGAAATTTTCTGAGTGCATTTAGTGTGAATCCTCATAGGCATGTGTGCTTTTGTTTGGTAGTTTTTATGCTTTCTCTTCACAAATGTTGTCACATGTTGCTCACACAAGTGTTGGGGTTTTTCTGTTGAGCTTAGGGTGCTTTGTGTCTGGTGCCTCCCTTCCGGGTCAGTATCTGATTTGCTTTCCTGGCTCTTGTTCCTTAATTACAGATTAAGGCAGATTATCAGATCTCACCTTTCCCTCCCCAGGGAGGCCTGGAAGGAGTGAAACTGGCCTTAAGAAGTACCCAAGAGGCCGGGCACGGTGGCTCACGCCTGTAATCCCAGCACTTTGGGAGGCCGAGGCGGGCAGATCTCAAGGTCAGGAGATCAAGACCACGGTGAAACCCCATCTCCACTAAAAATACAAAAAAATTAGCCAGGCACAGTGGCGGGCGCCTGTAGTCCCAGCTACTCGGGAAGCTGAGGCAGGAGAATGTCGTGAACCCGGGAGGCGGAGCTTGCAGTGAACTGAGATCGCGCCACTGCGCTCCAGCCTGGGCGACAGAACGAGACTCTGTCTCAAAAAAAAAAAAAGAGGAAGTACCCAAGAACCAGCCTCAGGAGGCCATGATCTCTGAATATAAGATCTTTTCTCCCTACCCAGGGTTTTCCCCCATTTTTATGTCTGCATCTGTTTTTTTTTTTTTAAGAGTTGTACACAAAAAAGTTTAGTGAGACATCTGCCCCTGTTTCTGTCCTCAGCCACATTCTCTCTCCTCAAAGGTAGCCGCTATGAGCAGTTTTTTTTTTTTTTGAGACAGATCTTGCTCTGTCGCCCAGGCTGCTGGAGTGCAGTGGCGCAGTCTCGGCTTACTGCTACCTCTGCCTCCCTGGCTCTAGCAGTTCTCCCGCCTCAGCCTCCTGAGTAGCTAGAATTACAGGCGTGCACCACCACTATCTAAGTTTTTGTATTTTTTTAGTAGAGATGGGGTTTCACCATGTTGGCTAGGCTGGGCTTGAACTCCTGACCTCAAGTGATCTGCCCGCCTTGGCCTCCCAAAGTGCTGGGATTACAGGCATGAGCCACCACCCACAGCCTGCTATGAGCAGTTTCTTTGATTCTCTCCAGATTTATTCTCTGCATATAGAAGCATCCATATCTGTGTGTCTTTCTGCCCTTTTTTTTTTTTTATGGAAATGGTTGCACATATGACACACCGTCTGCACCTTGCTTTTTTCTTCAACAGTATATTGAAGAGTTTTTTTCCCAATTTGGAGAGTCAAATATTTAGCTGCTTCATTCATTTAGTTATGCAACAGATACTTCTTTTTTCTTTTTTTGTTTTGAGATGGAATCTCGCTCTGTCGCCCAGGCTAGAGTGCAGTGGCGCCATCTCAGCTCACTGCAACCTTCACCTCTGGCGTTGAAGCAAGCGATTCTCCTGTGTCGGCCTTCCAAGTAGCTGGGATTATAGGCACACGCCACCATGCCACCATGCTTGGCTAATGTTTATATTTTTAGCAGAGATGGGGTTTCACCATGATGGCCAGGCTGGTCTTGAACTACTAACCTCAAGTAATCTGCCTGCCTCGGCTTCCCAAAGTGCTGGGATTACAGGCGTGAGCCACCACGCCCAGTCAAGATACCAAGATATTTCTTGAAGACGTGTTACACCAGGCACACTGATAAATACCCATGTATGATGAGCACTTTGGGACCCTGGGGAGACACAGAGTCCTTACTGTGCCAGTACACTGTAGATATTTCAAGTGAATGAATTCTTTTTTTTTTTTCTTCTTTTTTTTGAGACGGAGTTTCGCTCTTGTAGCCCTAGCTAGAGTGCAATGGCGCGATCTAGCTCACTGCAACCTCTGCCTCCCAGGTTCAAGCGATTCTTCTGCCGCAGCCTCCCTAGTAGCTGGGATTATAGGCGCATGCCACCACACCCGGCTAATTTTTTGTATTTTTGGTAGAAATGGGTTTTAACCAGGCTGGTCTCGAACTCCTGACCTCAAGTGATCCGGCCAAGTCTCACTCTGTCGCCAGGCTAGAAGGCAGTGGCACAATCTTGGCTCACTGGCTCACTGCAACCTCCATCTCCTGGGTTCAAGCAATTTTCCTGCCTCAGCCTCCTGAATAGCTGGGATTACAAATGTGTGCCACCACGCCCAGCTAATTTTTTAATTTTTAGTAGAGATGGAGTTTCACCATGTTGGTCAGGCTGGTCTTGAACTCCTGACCTCAGGTGATCCACCTGCCTTGGCCTCCCAAAGTGCTGGGATTACTACAGGTGTGAGCCACCATGCCCAGCAGTGAATGAATTCTTATAGGATTGGCATGTTGTTCTCCACAGGTACTCATTATCCCACCCTCACAGCACCCCAGGAGCCAGATTCGAATATCCAAGGAAACTGATGAGTGAAATATGTGAATAAGAGAGGGTGGGCTGGGCGACTGGTAATTACAGTGGCTCACGCCTGTAATCCCAGCACTTTGGGAGGCCGGGGCAGGTGGATCACCTGAGGTCAGGAGTTCAAGACCAGCCTGGCCAACATGGCAAAAGCCTGTCTCTACTAAAAATGTAAAAAAAAAAAAAAATTAGCCGGGCGTGGTGGTGCATGACTGTGGTCCTACAGGCACTATTTTACATACCTGTAGTCCCAGCTACTCGGGAGGCTGAGACAGGAGAATCGCTTGAACCTGGAAGGCAGAGGTTGCAGTGAGCCTATATCGTGCCACTGCACTCCAGCCTCCACGACAGAGTGAGACTTGTCTCCAAAAAAAAAAAAAAAAAAAAAAAAAGGCTGGGCGCAGCGGCTCACACCTGTAATCCCAGCACTTTGGGAGGCCGAGGCAGGCAGATCACAAGGTCAGGAGATCAAGACCATCCTGGCAAACACGGTGAAACCCCGTCTTTACTAAAAATACAAAAGAATTAGCTGGGCGTGGTGGCGGGCGCCTATAGTCCCAGCTACCCAGGAGGCTGAGGCAGGAGAATGGCGTGAACCTGGAGGGGCGGAGCTTGCAGTGAGCAGAGATCATGCCATGCACTCCAGCCTGGGCGACAGAGCAAGACTCCATCTCAAAAAAAAAGAGAGAGAGAGGGAGGATGGAATTTGGCTCTAAAGTATTAGGAATAAAGACTCATTTCCACTTGGATTTTAGAGGTGTGTTAGATCTGACTCAGAAGAGAACCCTTCCTCCTTCTCGGCCACTTGTGACTAATCATCATACTTGGTTTTACTCAGGAGTTTCAGTTAAAATTTTGAAACATTTTATATTAGTTTTCAATTAACTTTTTTCAGGGTTGGGAGTTTCAGAGTGACTTTTTTTAAAAATTGATTACATTATTATAAATTAGTTTTTCTTGCAGAAGGCTTATTACATTGTAAAATAGTGCCTGTAGGACATTTTGAACTCATCTCTAAAGGGCCTTTTTAACTTTGTCCCTCTCCTGTCCTTGCCACAGTCCGGATGCTGCTGATAGCACGTCTTTTGATGTCCAGTTAGGAGACATTATCCTGACGGCAACAGATGGACTCTTTGACAACATGCCTGATTATATGATCCTTCAGGAGCTAAAAAAGTTAAAGGTAATTAACTCAAAGGTTAGCTCTTGGGAACAGTGGCCCTCTCTGGACAGCTGAGTTTTATGGATTCAGTTGCATTATCTCTTTGTAGTTTTGGAAAGAACTATTTTGTGAATTTCAGGAAACTAATAATAGCTCTGGTCTTTCAAATAATTAGAGCACTTGGAAAAAGAAGCTTCCTAGCCAAGTTTTTCATAGGCTGGTAAAAGTAGGAAAAGTCTAGATGGAGGGCATTTCTTGTTTGTATCTTTATTTGCATTTTAATGGTGTCTAATGGTGTTGGGTCCTGGTTGTCTTTTCTCCTTTTATTCTTCTAACACACCCAGCAGGTGTTGAATCAGGCAAAGACAGGAAATAGTCATGCCAGAGCCAGCCAAAGGCAGCAGGCCGCTGGAAGCCTCAATGTGACCTGAGCTGCCACCGGTAACCAAATAGTTTGGGTTTCTCCCATAGAGAGAGGAAGGAGGTGAAAACTAGGCTTTCAACTTTTTCCTGGCTTTGTGAACACACTCTGGGGAAAATTAGTCTTTTTCTCATGAGTCTTTACCTCTAACAAGTATGACTTTGGGTACATTTCTTTCTTTCTTTTTTTAATTATTTATTGAAGTTGCTGAGATCTAGGGTTTCTTAAAACTGTTTAAGCAGTACTTTCTTCACATAAAATGGGGCATCCTAAAGATCCTCTTTTATAGGGTTGCAGTGAGGATTAACTACAGCCCTGTGTAGGAAGTCCTTAGTGCCACGCCTTGTCTGTGGAGTGCAGTGTGAGGTGCTTCCTTGTCGCAGGCACTGTGTTCTGTGTGGTGACACAGTGGTGAGCAGAATCTACACAGTCCCTACCTGTATGGAACTTACATCCTAGTGGAGGAAAACAGATAAATACAGGGAAGTAAATCTATGATGTAATGTGGGTGCTAAATAAGAAGAAAAACAAAGCTGGATAAGGGAATAGAGAGTAGAAGGGACTGCTACTACTTTAGATAGATTGGTCAGGGAGGGCCTTTTTGAGGAGGTGACATTGAAGCAGAGACCTGTCGTTATACTGAAACTAGAGCTGAAGTGGACCTCGTGTTCCCATCCCCATTTTGCAGATGAGGAAGTTGGAGCAGCAAGGATAAAGTTATGGCCCAAGATTTCACAGCTAGACAGGAATCTCCTCCTGATACAAAATTCTGAAGGTATTTTCACTAGAGCAACTGGCAGCTCTTGGAGGCAAACTGGGGTTGGCCAGGGTGTGTTCCTAAGCAGGGAAGTTTTTGAAGTATCCTTCAAAGGCTATCAGAATCTTCCTTTTCAGTTCATCCTGTTTTAGCAAGAATACCTTAAGAATTTCAAATGGGAAAAATGCAAAAATGAAAATCCAAACTTTAGGGCATAAGGCCACCATAGCAAAGGATTTTCTGATTGATACCTTATGCAGGCAGCACTGGTGTCTTGTTCATATTAGCCAGGGCATGATGTTTTAATGTCTTTTCTAACTAGAATAAAACTTAAATGATGGAAAAGGTGGTTAGATAAATGTTACTGTCTTGAGCATTATGGTAAAATAACTTCCTCATGCTTTATCTTAGAATCCAAATTATGAGAGTATACAACAGACTGCAAGAAGCATTGCTGAGCAAGCTCATGAGTTGGCCTATGACCCAAATTATATGTCACCTTTTGCACAGTTTGCATGTGACAATGGATTAAATGTGAGAGGTAAGCATTCTTTGGGAAGGTCATAGGGACTGGGGACATGGTGTCAGTAGAGTGGAGCATTCTGGGCTCTGGGTGAGACTGTGGAGGTGTCCTCTCCCAGCCCCCAAGCTGTGCACTGGTGGCTTTCAGCAAGGTCAGGAGGATGAGAGCAAGTGCATGTCGTTATGTCTTCCCCACACAGCATGCCCTTCAGAACTGAACCTCACTGGCCGCAGAGGCAGGTGGAACCTGAAGCCCTTTATTGCTGCCACCGCAATGCTTGGACCTGAGCCCAAAAGGCCTCTGAGCTCTGCCCAGAGTGCGTGGACATTCCTAACAGTTTAACATTCTGCCTTTCACGTGTCTGACATTTCGCTTCTCCCTTCCTCTGGCTTTGTGGGACTCAACAGTATTTGCCTGCCAAATTGCCACAGCAGGGTTTGAAGAGGGAAGCAATGTGAAACCGCCCTTGACTGAAGACTTGTCCTATCTACTGCATGATGTGTGACTTTGGGAGCAGGCCGGTGGCTCCGTCTCAGGGCTGGGACGACATGTTGGTGCTAGCATATCAGAGCTAGTAGAATTAGTCAGTTTCTTGTTGGTATAATTTTATGACATGTAAAACATTTCTTAGTCCTCCAAAAAATGTTAAAATAGAAAAAAAGTGCATGCCATAGCTGCTTGGCAGATTAGAATACAAGGCTATTCCTAGTTTCAAAACATTGGATATGTTTGTCTAAATTAGGATTGTGGGTATAGAAGCATGTAACTTTCTCGTCAGATTCTCTGTGATTGATGTGAACAGAGGATGTGGTGGCTGTTTGAATAGAGCTCCTGTTGTAAAGGAGCAGGGAAGATTTTTTTTTTTTTAAGCTTCAGTTTCATATAATTTCTTGGAGTTTTGTTTAACTGTTTTTCTTTATCAAATATTTTTTTCTTTATTCTACTAGGGTATACTGACAAACCAAAACTGCCTGGAATGCAAGCATTTGTCTCCTAGTACTTATTTAAGTACACACTTTTTATTGACTTTTCCTTTTAAAATATACTGATAGGTTCTCATTTTCATTGTAGGTGGAAAGCCGGATGACATCACCGTCCTTCTTTCAATAGTGGCTGAGTATACAGACTAGCCGAGGTGTCGAGTCCTGCCTTTCCTTTCATCATCCCAAATTTCCCCTGCCACGTGTGCTGATCCTGCTGGCAGGACCACATTTCTTTGCCACTGATCTCAATGGCCAGTGATGTAAGTCTTTTGCCTGTCTTCTTGAGACCCATTGAGATCTTTGTTGAGAACCACTACTATCATTCACTAGCTCATATCTGCCGGCAGCAATTGAAGAGATCCAAGATTTGAAGATTGGCCTTCATTTCTCAATGTTCTTTCCATGATGGGGATGGAGGTGTTCAGTGCCACCGTGGCTGTTTCTTTTCAAAAGTAGTTGAAGTATTGAAAAGAGTAATGTTGGTAAAGTGAATTCAAAATCCTAGTGTGCTAAAGGGATTGTACAAGTCTAACACAAATTGTACGTAATGATACATCTAGAAACATACATTATTCATCAAAAGAAATGTTACATGTGTACTCCACAGGCATAGTCTTTGTTATGATGATTGGTGTGGCTTTATGTCTTTGTTATAAACTCCTATTTTTCAGGGGCTTATGATTCTGCTCTAAAACATTGCTCTGGGTTATACAGTTTTGATCCCAGAAGCTTTTTTGTTACAAATCGGGAGAAAAATCCATTTTAGTTCTATGGGTGCAAATATTTCATGCTTTTAAAAAGATGCTTGTGTTCCTGTGGTTAAAGTTTTGGCAGTTTATTGATTAGTCCAAATCATAGGCTAAGGTCTGATCACCAGGAGGGGTGGGGGAGACACTTTACCAGTATTTTTTTATGGAAATATTATTCAAGATTGTAAAACCCCTCAAAGCCTAGAAATTTAATGTTAGGCTGAAATTCCTCCTAGTTGTCTGATAGGATGCCCCCGAATGGGAACTCTAGGGCCCAAGGCCTGAAGGGTTGAGAACAAACAACTGTAACTTTGAATTTTGTTGGCTTTCAGTGGTCATGCTACCTACCCATACTTGTACTCTCAGACCTTTTATTAGTAGCCTTGCTTTCTATAGAGCATGCACCAAATCCAGTGAGTCCATGTGGAGAGAGCACTGTGTGCAGCGGCAGCAGCACAGATGTCCATGAGGAAAACTCCCAGTGATGATCTGACATTTACAGTTACCCCACACAGAAATGTAGGGGTTTCTGAATCAAAGCTTAATGTTTACAGTTTCCGAATAGCCATTTTGCAGTGTATAGTTTCCTTACAAAACTACCCCGCATTCAGTTTTCCCATTATCTGCAAGCTGAAACTTATTTTTAAGGTTTGTGTACAAGTGGACTGCTGTAAAGATATATATTTTTGGGTCAGTTTTTTCCTTCATTAACTTGGTGGTAGAAAAAAATATATACTTAGAAATCCTTAAATTAAAGCCATGTTTTATATATAAGTCAGGTAACATTGGTGTATAGATGAGAATGCAATTAAACCTGATGAGAATCTACTTGAGAATATAGAAAGTCTTTCTCTAAAGGAGATACTGACTCCCTGGTTTATTGCATTAAAATTTATGTTTGAGGTTACCTCAACTTGTGTTAAAAGATTTTGTTTTGTGAATTTGTACTGTATATTTGAGTAACTGTCAAGCTTTTATTTAAAATTGTTTAACATGTACCATGTACATGTCATTACTATATTTCAATGCATCATGCTTGTAACAGGCATTTCATTTATAATAAGAATGAGTTATTCATTTGTAAGCCGTTCAGTAATTTATCTACTATTCCTAAATTGGCATAATGTTAGATAATCTATTTTGAATCACCTTTAATTACATGTCAGAATGCCTTAACTACCCTAACTTGACAAAACAGAATTCTTTGGTAGACGAGGTGGGGGCAGGGTGGGGGGTCTGGAGGGAGACTCTATTTAAGGAGAAATCATGCTATGATAAAACACAGAAGCATGAGTGGCAAGTGGCGGGGTATTTATTTTGCACAAACTATTTGCAGTCTCTGTGTATTTAAAAAGTAAAGAAAGTTGCATCCAGAAGGGTTTTGTTAGAAGGAATACATTTATATTAGGATTGACAACTTCAGCTCTTTTGTTTAGGTTTTCAATTATTTTTGGTAAGAGGTATGTAGCCTTATGATCTGGATATATTTTGCATTCATTTTCCAACGCCTATGTTTAATTCCTGGTAAGAGCAGTGCTCGTCAAGTTTCTGGTTTTTCTCTGCTCTCATTTAACCTGTCAAACACAATCTTTGTAAAGCTAGATTGGTGGTGTTATACACAACTCATTTACTCAGCTTACCTTTTTGAGAAATGATTGTTAGAAATTGACAATGTGTTTGTTCCAGTGATACTGAAAGTAGTGGGGCAAGAATTGAGTTTCACAGTGGAATTGACTTTGGATCTGGCCTATAGATTAGTGACATAAAATATTTTCTCTATTTTCCCCTGTTCTTTTTGTGTTATGCACTTAATTTTATGACTGCCGGGGGGGTCAGTTGGAGTGCTGCTTAACAAGTATCTCTCCTACTCTCAGTGGTCAGAGGCTGTGTTGGACCCATAGTAGAATTTTCCAGGTCACAGACCCAAGCTTCCATGGGTTGTTACTGTGCTGTACCACTTGGTGGGTCTGATTCTGAACCTGATGTGTGTGTTAATTGTATTTTAAGCCACACACACACACACACTTGCCTCATGTAATGGACTTTTATAACAAAAGAAAAAATTTGGATTTCTAATTTACAAATGGCAAATTATCCCTCTCTGGATGCACCAAAGACCAGTAAAGTTTATAGCTTTTCCATCTATATTTATAAAGCAATACTGTATTATAAAAATCAATATTTTTATCACATGCTTGAAATTTTTATTTTGTTCTGTTTTAAAATGTGCACTCTAAACATATCAGAACCTTGTTTCTTCCTATGAACTTAAGCTGCCTGCGCACAAAAAAAAAAAAAAAATTTACCAAATGGAGATGCAATAGAGTCTATAGGCTCTGAAAACTCAAAGAAGAAATGGGAGGCAGGGGGAACAAGTTATTTGTCCTGAGTTACTGTATTTGCTTGACATGGTTGATGGGTACTAAGTCACAAAAGAATCCATTCCAGGTATGCACGTCTGGGGGTTGGGCTGTGTCTAGATTAGAAACTCGGTTTCAAGCTTTGCGTGATGGGAGAGCATCGTCTCCTATCAGCTGCGTGTGTTCTGGATAGGACAGTAGCCCGGAGATGGAAACCACCTTCAGTACCACTAGCCCACCATACCAAGTAACAAGTTAGGCAGGAATCGTGGGAATTTATTGAGTCAGCTTTGAGTGTTTGGGAGAATGTAAACAAGATATTGGCTTGAACTGTAAACATTTGTACTTTTGGTAAGTTCATGGTTCCTTAGGTCACCTTATACCAGCTGTCTTTGATAGAAGCTACAGCATTCAGTTTCTCTGGAAACTGTATCACATTTTTGCATTTTAAAAATTTTACAGTATCAAAAAACCAAAATCTGCTTATAAAACAAAACATGAAGCAGAACATATTTGGATTCTATTTATTTAAAATTAAATTCTTTGCAAAATTGAACTTCTCAACTAAAATGTGTCCACGTCAAAATTTTAACTGTTAGCAGGTAGTTTGTGGCAAAGATGGCTAAATAATGAAGCAAATTAGAATCTGTGTGTATACTAATGAGCTGCTTTTTTTCTGTTGAGACTATCATTATTTGTCTTATTACCCAAGAGGCAATTACCTGAATTTGGATGTCTGAATTATAACTTATGCAGGAATAGTTCTGTAAATACATTTAAATAAACTGTAAAGATATTTAATAAACATAGTATTTATACTAATCTGTGTACTTCTTTTGGTTTGAATAGTAACTAAGTGAGACACCAGCCCTTGACACTGAGTTTGTTCGTCTCAAGTCCTCATTTCTAAGCCTCCTAGTCATTCTAGCACTGAATATATGCTACTACTTTAACTGGCTCCAACTGGCTGCTTCACTACATCAGGTGAGCTTCCTCAGAAATTCATCAATATGGACTGACAATTGAATGTAAATTATAGAAGTTTTTCCCAGCTGAGGCTTTGCACCTTCCATATATAGAGGGAAGTATAGAGGGAAACTACAAAAAAAATCTGGTGTACAGTCGTGTTGTTTAACAACAGAGATGTTCTGACAGATGCATCCTTAGCAATTTCATCATTGTGTACTGACACAAGCCTAGATGATCTAGCCTACTACACATCTGGACTATATGGATAGCCTGTTGCTCCTAGGCGACAAACCTGTATAGCATGTTACTGTACTGAATACTGTAGGCAGTTGTAACACAACAGTAAGCATTTTAATATCTAAACATAGAAATGGTTCAGCCAAAACTATGGTATGAAAGACAAAAAACGGTACACCTGTATAGGGCAACTCCATTATCTTATGGGACCACCACTGTCTGTGCGGTCCATCATTGACCAAAACTTTGTTATGCAACAGATGACTGTATTTCAACTTAGCACTTTGTATCCAAATTCTAAAATCCAAAGTGCCCGGCTAATTTTTGTATTTTTTGTAGAGATGGGATCTCACCATGTTGCCCAGGCTGGTCTTGAACTGCTGGGCTCAAGTGATCCTCCCACCTGGGCCTCCCAAAGTGCTGGGATTACAGGCATGAGCCACTATGCCCCACTAGTGTTAACTATCTTTAATAGTTAGTTTAATAGTCCAATGCTGCATCCAGGCTATTACTGATGATGATGCTTTCAAGACCTAAACCCCTCTGCCTATTTCAATGAATGAACCAGAAATGTTATCCTCAGCAGAGACCTACAGAGTTACTCTTGTGTATAAAAGCTCCCTGTGTCTAACAAATCTGCATTTGTTAGAAATATCAGAAATTCAGTGTTAATCATTAGTGTAAGCATAAGATACATAAATCTTCAGCCTACCACGTGAAAGGACTTAGTTGAAATTATGTGGGCATTGCCAATTACCACAAAAAGCTTGGTTAAGGCCCATTTTCATTCACTAAGGAACATCTTGGGATGAACTTGAGTTTTTATTAGGTTATTGTGGGTAGCTATGACTCGTTACTAAGCTACAAGAGCCAAATTCATTCTGGTTTCAGTTAGAACTCTATTCACAGTTCTAAAGCATGCTAATCTACTCCGCCACCTTTATGAATTTCTCACAAAGTCTAAACTACAATTGCTTGCCAGTTAACATTTCCTTAGGTTTGAAGGTTTCAGAAAGACTTAACAATAAGATGTTACAAAAGTCTCGTTTGTTAGGTTATAATTGACTGTAAACAGGTTTGGGGGAGGGAGAGGCACACATCATAAGACATTACATAACTATGTTTTGTGCCAGATTTTTTAGTCCATTTGTACAGGTAAAAAGCTAACTCTTAAAGGGCCAAAGAACAGAGACATTTGTCTTCCACCTTATTCCACTCCAAACTCAGGCTGTCTTGGCAGTGGAGGATACTGTTCTATGTCAGATGATACAGAAATATTTGGCATCACTTCCATTAAATTCTTTTCTGCATCACACTGCAAAATAAAAAATCACATCTGAAAATCAGAACAATTTGAGGTTAAGAAATAAATTTTTTTTTTTTGGAGACAGAGTCTTGCTCTGTTGCCCAGGCTGGAATGCAGTGGCCAGATCTCAGCTCATTGCAAGCTCCGCCTCCCGGGTTTAGGCCATTCTCCTGCCTCAGCCTCCCAAGTAGGTGGGACTACAGGCGCCCGCCACCTCGCCCAGCTAGTTTCTTTGTATTTTTTTAGTAGAGAAGGGGTTTCACCGCTTTAGCCAGGATGGTCTCGATCTCCTGACCTCGTGATCCGCCCGTCTCGGCCTCCCAAAGTGCTGGGATTACAGGCTTGAGCCACCGCACCCAGCCAGAAATAAAATTTTATAATACGTAAAAACACTCCAGGCTGGGCGCAGTGGCTCAAGCCTGTAATCCCAGCACTTTGGGAGGCTGAGGTGGGCAGATCACTTGAGATCAGGAGTTCAAGACCAGCCTGACCAACAAGGTGAAACCCTGTCTCTACAAAATACAAAAAATTAGCCCGCCATAGTGGCACGCACCTGCAATCCCAGCCAACACTGGAGGCTGAGGCAGGAGAATCACTTGGACCTGGGAGGCAGATATTGCAGTGAGCAGAGATGGCACCACTGCACTTAAGCCTGAGTGACAAAGTGAGACTCCGTCTAAAAAAACCAAGTGAAAGTGACTATATATTTTTATTCTTGATCTTTTTTCCAGGGTTTATTCTACTTAAAATATAAAAAACAATGGACAAAAAAGGCCATGGTATTACATGAGAAAACTAAAATCCAAATACAAATACAAAAGATATTTGCAATCAAATACAAAAGATACCTGACTACAAATCACAAAATTCCATTTCAAGCCATCTTGATGCACTCCAAATGGCTGTTGAATAAAGTTTAAATACCTTTATAAAACTAGCAAAGTTGTTAAAAGCTCTAGGGTGAACATGCATTGAATTGAATAACTCTAATGGGCTTTTTTCCTTCACAGAAAACTTCTGCCTCCCAAGTAGCATAATGGATTTAAAGCAAGTTACATACACTTGACAAACAGCTATTTCTAGATATGGTTGTTGTACAAGGTGATGTGGTTTAAAAGCCCATCCTCCATTCCAAGGAAGTCCTGGACAACCTCTTTTAGACACTAAACATGCAAACTCGTGCTTGAGGGGCAAATGAGCCAGTCACTGGGCTGTGGGCCAGCTCAGACATCATTAAGCATTAGAATATAGAGAAACTGCCATTATTCATGTCCTCTTCACTGTCACTTGCTCTTGCCAGACTGTCGAAAGGGTGGTTGAAGTGTTCTTGCTGGTCAGAAGAAACTGCTCCAAAGAACATGCAAGAAAACTGGAGGGAAAAAAGGAACTGCACTGTTGATTCCAAAGAGAAAGTTTGTTCATTAAATGCTCCAGGTGACAGTCCTCTTCAGAAATCTGACCAGTATTATATCCCTCTTTGCTGGTGATGGTTCACAGAACACCCAGAACCTTCATTATTGGTCCAACAAGTCCTAAAACTATACCTTTCCCTGACTTGAAAGGCACACGACAATCTTCAGTTTGGGATCAATGGTCTGCTGCTGACTCCCCTCCTGAGCCAGCAAAGCTTCCACCAGGACTGTGAAAGGCAGAGGTCAAGGAAGCCTCTGTAGGCCACTGGATGAATTCATCCATCTTTCCTTCCTCTCCTGCTACAGCAGAAGCCACCCTTCCAGGTTAAAGCCAGTCATTCCCTATCTCCGCATCCCAGCCCCCTCAGAATATTAGCATTTTCAAATGCTCAAATGCCTCTCATCTTTACTTTTTTATTTGTGATCAGGTCTTGCCCTATTGCCCAGGTTGCAGTGCAGCTGTGTGATCACAGCTCACCACAGCCTCAAACTCCTGGGCAATCCTCCCACCTCAGCCTCTGGAGTAGCTGTAACTACAGGCATGCACCACTATGCACAGTTTTTTTTTTTTTCCCCCTCATAAAGACAGGGTCTTGCTATGTGGCCCAGGTTGGTCTCAAACTCCTGGCTTTAAGCAATCCTCCCGCCTTGGCCTCCCAAAGTGCTAGAATTACAGGCATGAGCCACTGGGCCCAGTCTTCTTATCTTTAAAATACAGAAATAGCCAGGCACAGTGACTCATGCCTGTAATCCCAGCACTTTTAGGAGGCTGAGGCAGGTGGATCACCTGAGCTCGAGACCTCAGGAGTTCGAGACCAGCCTGGTCAACATAGTGAAACCCTGTCTCTACTAAAAATACAAAAAATTAGCTGGGCGTGGTGGCGGGTGCCTGTAATCCCAGCTACTAGGGAGGCTGGGGCAGGAGAATCACTTGAACCTGGGAGGCGGAGGTTGCAGTGAGCTGAGATTGAGTCACTGCCAGCCTGGGCAACAAGAGTGAAACTCTGTCTCTAAATAAATAAATAAATAAACAAACAGCCTAACCTTATCCCATTTCCTTCAGTTACCGCTTTATCTCTACTTGTAGACCTGTCTACACCCACTGTCTCCATCTTCTCATTCTCCTACTCTTTAACTCTACTTTAAAAAAGCTTCTCTAGGTCAGGCACAGTAGCTCACACCTGTAATCCCAGCACTTTGGGAGGCCAAGGCGGGGGGATCACCTGAGCTCAGGAGTTCGAGACCAGCCTGGGAAACCCTGTCTACTAAAATACAAAAAAAATTAGCTGGGTGGTGATGTATGCCTGTAATCCCAGCTACTTAGGAGGCTGAGGCATAAGAATCACTTGAACCCGGGAGGTAGAGGTTGTAGTGAGCCGAGATCGCGCCCCTGCACTCCAGCCTGGGCAACAGAGCAAAACTGTCTTTAAAAAAAAAAAAAAAACTTCTCCCTCACTGACCCCCATATCACAGAAACCCCCCTAGAATTTACCACATCCTTAAAGTCAGGACCCATTTTCAGTCCTCCCCACTTGATATTCACTCTGACACATCTTTCTCATGCTGTACTCTCCTGGCTGCTCTTAGCTCAGCTGGCTTGCCCTCTTCTAAGCAGCCACTGAACTTGGGTTTCTTAACTTCAGCGCTGTGGCCATTTGAGGCCTTATGAGTCTGGGGTAGAGCTCTCCTGCAGGGAGGAAGATGGTGGGCGGCACTGTGGGTCTTTACTCGCTTACATGCAAGTAGCATTCCCTTAACATATCCAAAACTGAATTCATGGTCCTACTAAGCCCTGAATCTACTTCTCCAAACCTAAGACCTTTTTCCTTAACCCCCATAACCAATCCATCACCAAGTCCTGCTAGTTTTGGCTCCTAAATGAACTATTTCAGCCACCTCTCTCCACTTCTCATCTAAGTAATCACTGTCTCTCAGATGCTACAATTGGGTGACTATTGCCTCACTGAAGCCCGTTTTTCATATAACACTAGCGGCTAAAGTCATCTGGTCAACATTCAGCTCTGTCAGCCCTCCCAGATAAAGCCATTCAAATATTTTAAATACCCAGGTACTTTGGCCGTTTGCACAGCTTCCAGGACTCTCCAACATGATCTGGGCTCTTACCAAGCGCTCTAGCCTCCCCTTGTGCCACCATCTCCCTCTGGCTCTGATCTCCAACCACAGTGGCCATCCCTCAGCTCCTTCAAGTCCCCAGGCTCCTTCCCCTGCCAGGGCCTTTGCACAGGCCGCCCTCCCTGAGCTCTACCCCCACCCCCATGCCCTCATCCTTTCCAGCTCCGCTCAAACACCAGTTTCAAGGGGAAGACGTTCTGACCTGGATTAAGGCAGTACATACCATTAAGTCTTCTCCAAGCACCCTGAACTTCTCCTTTATTGAACTAAACACAGCTTTTTAAAAATTATATATTTAGTCATGTGACTATGTTATACCTATACCCTAGTCCCAATACCTGATACCCATTCTAGTCTCTAAATAAGTTGAGGAAGCTTGTTTATTTTGTTCACTGTAGTATCCCTAGCATGGCTGTCTAGGACACAGCTCTCAAGAAATACTTGGAGCTGCACGGTACCACAAGAGAACAAATGAATGAGCCCTGTTCTTGGGTCATCCTCACGTCTCAGAAGGTGAAGATGCCCTCTGCAAGGCTTGCCTTGTAGCTGTTGAACCTGCTCCCCAGACAGCTGTGATATAAGCTGTGGTAGGCAAGATAATGGCTCCTAAAGAGGTCCATATACTAAGCCCATGAACCTCTGAAGATGTTATGTCACACTGCAAAGAGGAATTAAGGTAGCAATTGGAATTAAGGTTTCTAATTGCTGATGTGGAATAGCCAAGTGGGCCCAGTGTAATCACAGAGATCCTTAGAAATGGAAGAGGGAGACAGAAGAGTTAAGGTCAGAGTGCGGCTGTGTGGAAAAAACCAGCCGTTGCTGATTTTGAAGCTGGAAAGGAACTACAAAGCAAAGAATGGAAGTGGCCTCTAGAAGCTGGAAAGGGCAAGAAAGCAGATTCTCCCCCAGAGTCTCCTGAAGGGAACACAGCTCTGATGACACCTTGATTTTAGCCCAGTGAGACCCAATTAGGACTTCTGACCTTCAGAACTGTAAGATACTCAATTCATGTTGTTTCAAGCCACTAAATTTGTGGCAATTTGTTAGAGGGTCATTGGGAAACTAGCATACTGATCTGGCCATAATGGGAGGCATGGTTTTTCTTTCTTTTTTTTTTTTTTTTTTTTGAGACGTGGTCTTGCTCTGTCACCCAGGCTAGAGTGCAGTGGCGCGATCTCAGCTCACTGCAAGCTCCGCCTCCCGGATTCATGCCATTCTCCTGCCTCAGCCTCTCGAGTAGCTGGGACTACAGGTGCCCACCACCACACCCAGCTAATTTTTTGTATTTTTAGTAGAGATGGGGTTTCACCGTGTTAGCCAGGATAGTCTCGATCTCCTGACCTTGTGATCCGCCTGCCTTGGCCTCCCAAAGTGCTGGGATTACAGGCATGAGCCACCGTGTCCGGCCAATTGGAGGCATGGTTTCAATTGCCTCTAAAGAGTCTAGTCTTCACCAAGGTCAAGATCCTAAGGCTAGAAAAGACCTAAATATAGCACTTGTGTCTGCCCATGTACATCATCACATGCAAAGAGCTCTTGATAATGTTTGTGGTGCTGTATGAGACTCGAAAGCTGAGGTTTTCTTTAATCTTTGAGAGCTGCCCTGAATTTGCTACTGGCTTAAACACTATTTGCTACCCTCCCTTGTCCCCACCTTCAGCCTGTGAGTCTCATATGGCTGGATAATGGGGCCCTTCTCCATGTCTAGTAATCTAATGGAGGAACCTTGAGAACACCCATGCAACCAGAAATTAACCTCAAATCCAATATGAGCTGGGTAAGAAGAGAGTTATAAAATCTTTTTTTTTTTTTTTTTTTTTTACTAATATACATATTGTCCCTATTTTGATGCCCCCAAGAGCCGTGTATAACTTCTGGTTTAAACTTAATGAAAAATCCACAGTGGGTCAGGCACGGTGGCTCATGCCTATAATCTCAGACTTTGGGACGCCAAGACAGGTGGATCACCTGAGGTCAGGAGTCCGGGACCAGCCTGGCCAACACAGTGAAACCCTGGCTCTATCAAAAAATACAAAAATTAGTTGGACATGGCCAGGTGCGGTGGCTCATGCCTATTATCCCAGCACTTTGGGAGGCCAAGGTGGGCAGATCACTTGAGGTCAGGAGTTTGAGACAAGCCTGGGCAACAGTAAAACTCCACCTCTACCAAAAAATAAAAAAATTAGCTGGGAGTGGTGGCATATGCCTGTAATCCTAGCTACTTGGGAGGCTGATGCAGGAGAATTGCTTAAACTCAGGAGGTGGAGGTTGCAGTGAGCCAAGATTATGCCACTGCACTCCAGCCTGGGTGACAGAGTAAGATTCTGACTCAAATAGAAAAGAAAAAAAAAAATCCACAGCAGAAAAAGCCACTGGTCATTGTTTAGAATATGGCGATATCTATCATAATTTAATTTTGAAAATTCTTTTTTCTAAAGTAGCACACCTCGCATATACTTCTTTTTTAAAATAAACTCAATTAAAATTGATTTCATTTTGGAATTCTGTGATATCACCCGAAGATATCCCAAGGCAGAGCAGAAGCTGTGCCAATTCCTGGCTCTGCACTAGGAACACAGAGGTAAGATTCAGGCCTGCTCTTGGGCAGCTCCTACTCTGCCTAGTGGTGTAAAAGTACACATAAAGAATTATCGTGTGGCATAATAACGAATGAATAGGGCCAGGCGGTGGCTCACGCCTGTAATCCCAACACGCTGGGAGGCTGAGGAGAGCGGATCACCTGAGGTAAGGAGTTCAAGGGCAGCCTGGCCAACATGGTAAAACCCTGTCTCTACTAAAAATACAAAAATTAGCTGGGTGTGGTGGCAGGCGCCCGCAATCCCAGCTATTCAGGAGGCTGAGGCAAGAGAATTGCTTGAACCTGGGAGGCAGAGGTTGCAGTGAGCCAAGACAGCACCACCGCACTCCAGCCTGGGCGACGGAGTGAAACTCCATTTAAAAAAAAATAAAAAATTAAAAAATAACGAAGGAATAGGATGAACAAAATGTTCTGACTAGAATTAGAAGGCTTCAAAAGGAGAAGTATCATTTGAGCCAGGCCTTGAAGGGTGGATAAAAGTTTGAAAGGGCTACATCTGTGTAGTGTGGGTAAAAAATAAAATTAAAAGTTTGAAAGGTAGAGAAGAAAGAAATATGATCACCCCAGGGTGTAGGAACAACAGCAGGAGCAAAAGTAAAACACAAAAGTGTGTGCCACACCTTTCCACTAGGATCAGGAACTAAAAAAGGAGCTCCCTCATTCCACTGCTACGCAGCATCGTACTTAATGCAGCTGAAGAGATAAATTGGAGGCATTAAAGAATAAAACAATTTCTATGTAAAATGATAGTATGCCTAGAAAACCTGAGACAATGATTAATGGAAACAATAACATAATTCAGCAAGGTAGCAGGGTATAAAATTAACACACACAAAAATAGTCTTCACATACATAATAGGCAGAGAAAATAATGGTAGAGAAAACTCCAGTAGCAACAGAGATTATTTAGGAATAAACTTAGTAATAAATACACAGGCCAGGCACAGTGGCTCACACTTGTAATTCCAGCACTTTGGGAGGCCAAGGCAGGAGGATTGCCTGTACCCAGGAGTTGGAGACTAGCCTGGAAAACATGGCAAAATCCTGTCTCTGCAAAAAAAAAAAAAAAAAAAAAAATTAGCTGGGTGTGGTGGTGTGTGCCTGTAGTCCCAGCTCCTTGGGAAGATAAGGTGGATCACTTGAGCTTGGAAAGTGGAGGCTGCAGTGGGCTGAGATCACACCACTGCACTCCAGCCTGGATGACAGAGCAAGACCCTGTCTCAAAAAATAAATAAGATAAAAAAGTAAATATACAAAACCTATACAAGGGGAACGTTAAAACACTCCTGAAAGACAAAAGTAGACTTAAACAAATGGAAACACATTGCCTATTTCTGGAAAGAATGAAAATGTCAGTTTTCCCCAAGTTAACAAATTTAAGAAAATGTGAATAATTTTGTTTGTTTTGAGACAGAGTCTTGATCTGTCACCCAGGCCAGAATTCAGTGGCACGATCTTGGCTCACTGCAACCTCTGCCTCCGGAATTCAAGTGATTCTCCTGTCTCCGACTTCTGGGTAGCTGGGATTACAGGCGCACACCACCATGCCTGGCTAATTTTTGTATTTTCAGTAGAGACAGGGTTTCACCATGTTGGCCAGGCTGGTCTCAAACTCAAGTGATCCGCCCGCCTCGGCCTCCCAAAGTGCTGGGATTACAGGCGTGAGCCACAGTACCCGGCCTGAAAATTTGAATAAATTTTTTATAGAAAAGATAAGTTGATATTAAAGTTCAAATTTAAAATAAACCTGGCTGGGTGCAGTGGCTCACGCCTGTAACCCCAGAACTTTGGGAGGCCGAGGCAGGCAGATCACCTGAGGCCAGGAGTTCAAGACCAGCCTGGCCAACATGGTGAAACTGTGTCTCTACTGAAAATACAAAAATTAACTGGGTGTGGTGGCACGCGCCTGTAATCCCTGCTACCCAGGAGTCTGAGGCAGGAGAATCACTTGAACCAGGGAGGCGGAGGTTGCAGTAAGCCAAGATTGCACTACTGCACTCCAGCCTAGGCAACAGAGTGAGACTCTGTCTCTAAATAAACAAACAAACAAACAAACAAACCTTCAAGAACAGCCAAGAGAACACTGTCACAAAGACGAACCATACCAGACACTAAAACATACTCTGAAGCCTATGTAAAGTGTGGTCCAGACACATGAAGAGACAAATGGATCAGAAGAACAGAAAATAAAGTCCACAAGTGACTCAAAATAGAAAAAGAAATTTAATATATGATAAACAGGACCTTCAACTCACTAGGGCAAAGGCAGACTTCATAATAAGTGGTTCTGGGATAGCTGGCAAGTCATTTTGAAAAAGATAGAATTAGATCTGTATTTTATGCCATGCATAAGAAGAGAAACTCCGGCCGGGCGCGGTGGCTCAAGCCTGTAATCCCAGCACTTTGGGAGGCCGAGACGGGCGGATCACGAGGTCAGGAGATCGAGACCATCCTGGCTAACACGGTGAAACCCCGTCTCTACTAAAAAATACAAAAACTAGCCGGGCGAAGTGGCGGGCGCCTGTGGTCCCAGCTACTCGGGAGGCTGAGGCAGGAGAATGGCGTGAACCTGGGAGGCGGAGCTTGCAGTGAGCTGAGATCCGGCCACCGCACTCCAGCCTGGGCGACAGAGCCAGACTCAGTCTCAAAAAAAAAAAGAAGAGAAACTCCAAATGGCTCAGGATGTAAATATGAAAAAATGAAATCTCATAAGTTCTAGAAGAAAACATGGGTAAATTCCTCTTTTAACTCCATGTAGGGAAAAGCCTGCTTTCTAATTACTGACTCAAAACTCCATTGACAATCTTTAAACAGTATAAATTGGACTACATAAAATGAAAAATTTGAAGAAAAAAAATGAAAAATTTTTGCATGGCAAAAAAAACCTTACAACTGATAAAGAGGGAAAAAATAAATGCACCATTTATCACAGATACAGGACTAGTATTCCTATCTATATAAAGAATGCTTATAAAAACTCAACAGAAAAATGGGAAGAGACATGAATAAACAATTCACAAAATTATAAAATGGTCTTTAAACACATGAAAAGATGTTCAACCTTACTCACAATTAGAGAAATGCAAATTAAAACCATACTGAGATAACCATTTCTCAACTATCAGCTTGGCAAAAAAAAAAAAAAAAAGTTGGACAACACATGCTGCTTGCCAGGCTGTGGGGAAATGGGCACTCCACTACTGCAGGCAAGGCAAACTGGCATAACTGGAATCTGGCAGAACCTCACAGAACTACATCTGCACTCACCTTGTGAACCAGTGGTCCCACTTTTAGGAATTTACCTTGAAAAGACACTTCTGATGATATAAAAATATATGTGTAAAAGGTTATTCATTGCGGCTTTGTTTGTAAATGTAAATAAAATACTGGTGAAGGAATCTAAATGCCCAGATATGGGAGAATGGTTGAATTAACTATGGTATATTCACATGTGAAACACAATGCAGCTGTTAGGGGAAAAAAAAAACCCAGGATGGAGTGATTTCTAGTATACGCTCTCAGGTACAAAAAGCAAAGTGGAAAACTGAATTTATAGTGTAAAAAAAAAGAAGAATGTGTATGTATCTGTGTACATACATTTGTGTAAAAGAAACATAGAAATGATAAATGAGAAACTAGGGCGGGCATGGTGGCTCACGCCTATAATCCTAGCTAGCACTTTGGGAGGCTGAGGCAGATGGATCACCTGAGGTCAAGAGTTTGAGATCAGCCTGGCCAAAATGATGAAACCACGTGTCTACAAAAATTAGCTGGGCGTGGTGGTGCACAACTGTAATCCTAGCTACTCGGGAGGCTGAGGCATGAGAATTGTTTGAACCTGGGAGGCAGATGTTGCAGTGAGCCCAGATCACACCACTGCACTCCAGCCTGGGCAAAACAGCAAGACTCCATCTTAAAAAAAAAAAAAAAGAAAAGAAAAGAAACTAATGAGATTTATTCTCTACAAGGGGCTGTAGCACAGAGTAGAAAAGAGAGAGGAAGTAACACTGCTTTGTATAGTTCTGACTTTTAGGACCATGTTAATGGTTCAGCACTCAAAGCAGCAAATAAATACAATCAACAAGGATTTGGGGAGAACCAAAATGGAAGACAAACAAACAAATGAAGCTAACTATATTACAAATGATTAACATCACCATACTGAAATCTGAGTGGGGGAAGAAAAGAACTAAGCTAAGTAACTTTGAAAAACATATTTTGAATACTTTAAGACTAAAGACAAGAATGTTCACAAAAACTGTACTTTTAGTTGATTTTTCACAGGAGTATGAGTTAGAACTTCTGAAATTATGCATTCTGGGATTTACACTAAGTTAATATCTAGTGGATAAGAGGTAAGTTTCTCATTGTCAAAGAGTTTCAAATAAGGGGGAGAATAGCATGAACCCTATGGTGCTGGAATGGAATCAGAGGAATCAATATGAATTCATAGGTTTTAATGAATGTATATAAATAGACATAATAACAGCTCAATATATGTATACATGTTAATGCATACATACAATTCCTAGCTCTGCCACCTGAGAGGGCCCAGAAGCAATGAAACCCTCATACAAAAGAGCACACTTAGCACCCAGAAATTGGTCTCTATATACCACCTCCAACAAAAGGAACCAGGGTTCCTGGGAGAAACAGCTGATTCCAGAGCTGGGGCAGGGGAAGGACATAATAAGCCAGGAATACCTGAAGGTTCCAAAAGAGTAAGGAAGTGCTCATAAATGTTGGAGACATGTCAAAGGGACACAGGCCCAACTTGAAGAGGCTCTCAGTGGCCAAATACGGTGCACTTTGAGCAACAAAATGAGTAGATTACAACCCATAGAATAAAATGAAGGTCCAAGAGTACACAGTGATATAAATCACTGAGTAACACACAGGGGAGAAGACAAAGTTCTTTTTTTTTTTTTTTTCCTGAGACAGAGTTTCACTCTTGTTGCCCAGGCTGGAGTGCAATGGACCAATCTCGGCTCACCGCAACCTCCGCCTCCCAGGTTCAAGTGATGCTCCTGCCTCAGCCTCCCTAGTAGCTGGGATTACAGGCATGTGCCACCACGCCCAGCTAATTTTGTATTTTTAGTAGAGACGGGGCTTCTCCATGTTGGTCAGGTTGGTCTCAAACTCCTGACCTCAGGTAATCTGCCCACCTTGGCCTCTTAAAGTGCTAGGATTATAGGCATCAGCCACTGCGCCTGGCCCACAAAGTTCTTTCTTAAAGTGGGTTTCCATCTAATAAATACACAAAAAAATAGAAAAATCACTGTTTTGTAAACATCACAGTAATAACTTTCTGACAAACAAGCATCAATAGATACTTAAAAAACAAAAAACAGGCCGGGTGGCCGGGCGCGGTGGCTCAAGCCTGTAATCCCAGCACTTTGGGAGGCCGAGACGGGCGGATCACAAGGTCAGGAGATCGAGACCATCCTGGCTAACACGGTGAAACCCCGTCTCTACTAAAAAAAATACAAAAAACTAGCCGGGCGAGGTGGCGGGCACCTGTAGTCCCAGCTACTCGGGAGGCTGAGGCAGGAGAATGGCGTGAACCCGGGAGGCAGAGCTTGCAGTGAGCTGAGATCCGGCCACTGCACTCCAGCCTGGGCGACAGAGCGAGACTCCGTCTCAAAAAAAAAAAAAACAAAAAAACAGGCCGGGTGCAGTGGCTGACACCTGTAATCCCAGCACTTTGGGAGGCCAAGGCGGGTGGATCACAAGGCCAGGAGTTCAAGACCAGCCTGGCCAAGATGGTAAAACCCCATCTCTACTGAAAACTACAAAAGTTAGCCAGGCATGGTGGCAGGTGCCTGTAATTCCAGCTACTCAAGAGGCTGAGGCAGGAGAATCACTTGAACCTGGGTGGCAGAGGTTGCAGTGAGCCGAGATCATGCCACTGCACTCCAGCCTGGGAAACAGAGTGAGACTCCTCTCAAAAAAAAAAAAAGTATGATGAAAACCAGGATATTTACATAGTATCAAAGTATCTCTCCACAAAATACTTACTAGTTACTAACAGAAAAACAGTAACTTTATAGTAGAGAGCTGGCAGACACCACCTTGACCATATGATAGAAATTACCACCACCAATATGGAGAAAAAACAACCTGTTCCTCCAGATATGATGTACAAAGAGAACCCAACATTATTATTCTGTTGAATTCTTACCAAAAATACATAGTTAAAATTTAATCATGAGGAAACACAGAAAAAAACCAAAGTTAGGACATTCTACTAAAATGTCAAGGTAAAGAAGGACAAAGCAGGCTGGGCATGGTGGCTCACACCTGTAAGCCCAGCACTTTGGGAAGCCAAGGAAGGCGGATCACTTGAGATCAGGAGTTTGAGACCAGCCTGGCCAACATGGTGAAACCCTGTCTCTACTAAAAAAACAAAAATTGGCCGGACACAGTGGCTCATGCCTGTAATCCCAGCACTTTGGGAGGTCAAAGCGGGCGGATCACCCAAGGTAGGGAGACCAAGTTAACACGGTGAAACCCCGTCTCTACTAAAAAAATACAAAAAAATTAGCCGGGTGTGGTGGCAAGTACCTCTATTCCCAGCTACTCAGGAGGCTGAGGCAGGAGAATTGCTTGAACCTGGGAGGTGGAGGTTGCAGTGAACCCGAGATTGCATCATTGCAATCTAGCCTGGGCAAAAGAGCGAAACTCCGTCTTAAAAAAAAAAAAAAGAAGAAGAAGAGTGTCTTAAAGGAAGAGTAATAATCAAAATATTTGAGGTGATTATCTCTTACTTGTATTTTCTGATTTTTGTTCAATGAAATGATCACTGTACTGTTATACTGAATATTAAATGTTGAGGCCAGGCGCAGTGACTCATGCCTGTAATCCCAGCACTCTGGAAGGCCGAGGCAGGCAGATCATTTGAGGTCAGAAGTTTGAGACCAGCCTGGCCAACCATATCCGGCTAATTTTTGTATTCTCAGTAGAGACAGGGTTTCACCATGTTGGCCAGGATGGTCTTGATCTCTTGACCTTATGATCTGCCTACCTTGGCCTCCCAAAATGCTGGGATTACAGACATCAGCCACCACGCCTGGCCAACCTAAGAGTTTTAAAAGCAAGAGAGTGATAAGTAACAATAATTTTTTTTTTTTTTTTTTTTTTTTTACACAAAGTCTTGCTTTGTCGCCCAGGCTAGAGTGCAATGGCGCGATCTCAGCTCACTGCAACCTCCACCTCCCGGGTTCAAGTGATTCTCCTGCCTCAGCCTCCCAAGTAGCTGGGATTACAGGCGACCGCCACCATGCCCAGCTTATTTTTGTATTTTTAGTAGAGATGGGGTTTTACCATCTTGGCCAGGCTGGTCTTGAACTCCTGCCCTCATGATCCGCCCGTCTCTGCCTCCCAAAGTGCTGGTATTACAGGTGTGAGACACTGTGCCCAGCCAATAACTAAATTTTATCAAGCACTGACCATGTGCCTGTTACACCTTTAGCTCAATTTTTACAATTCCATTTAGTGGACATTATTATTATCCCCATTTTACTAAGGAAACTGAGGGCAAAATAAATAACTTGTCCAAGTTACAGTTAATACGTGGTAAGAGAGAGGTTTGAACCTTGGAATGGGAACTCTACAGCCAGGGCTCTGAATCCCTGGGACTCAATGTAGACCTCAGGTTTGGACAAAAATCTATGAGTACACTGTCGAAGAGAAGCAGGGTGAAGGAGAACAGAGGCACAGAGGACGGCAGGAAGCCCATGGAAGTTCAGGCAGAACATGACAAGGGTCTACATCATTTACCCATAATGTAATTTCAGCTTTGCAGGAGTTTGCCACATTAAGGCAAATAATTCCCTTTAAAAATAGAGCCTTCTTTCAAGAATTTGGTGACACAATAGGAAATTTGGAGTAAAGAGTGCTGTAATGGTGCTCATGGAGCTTAAAGTTCTAAACGTCATTTTCTCTAGCAAAGAAACTGGCAATCTTAGTGAATTTCAGGGACCTGAAGCAGCAGGAAAATGATTTCTGTTGTTGCCTGTGAAAAAGTAAGCACAATATGTGTGACTAGAAAAATACGAGGGGACAGTGATTTTGTACAATGAGAACACAGATTTTAGTTTTCACTTTATGGCCAACTTAGTAACATACAGGAAGAGAAAATTGCCCTAAGTTTTGGGCATATAACAAGTACTCAGTAAAACACCTATGGTATCAAACTGAGTAAGTCCAGTTTACTAATCAAATTCTGCCGTAAAAGTCATATACAGCGTAATATGGTGAATTTTTTATTTTTTTAAGAGACAGGGTCTCACTCTGTTGCCAGGGCTGGAGTGCAATTGTACGATCATAGCTCACTAAAGCCTTGAACTACTGGGCTCAAGAGATCCTCCCACTTCAGCCTCCTCAGCAGCTAGGTCTACAGCCACCACATCTGGCTACTATTTAAATTTCTGTAGAGATGGGGTCTCACTCTGTCGCTCAGGCTGTTCTTGAACTCGTGGCCTCAAGAGATCTTCCCTCTTTGGCCTTCCAAAGGGCTGGGGTTACAGGCGTGAGCCACTGTACCCAGCCAAGATGGTGATGATAACTTCCAAAAATATTATTTCTGCTTTCAAATTTCTAATTCTAACTAAGAAACTCTTATTTCCAAACCAACAATAACAACAGCAAAACAATCTTGAACAAAACATTAAACAAGTAAAATTAGGATTATCAATATTTGAGATACTTCAGTTTCTTATACATTGCTTACCTTCAGTAGATTTCATAAGGTTTAACACTACAGCATTCTGTGAAGCTTATCATCTATCTTATAGAATAAGATGTTATTAACTGGGACTCCATTAGGAAGGAATTTGTGATATTTGTTGGGATGAAATTTACATTTGTACTATTATGAATACAAGCTTTACCAAACAAATTTGAAAAGTAAAATTAGAAGGAAACATTTTAGGAAACAAATTACATGACCTCAACATATTATTGTTATTCAAGATAGAATATACCATAAATAATCATAATTTATTATTGGAAACAAGTGACCCAAATCTCTACTTGAATATGCTTTATTAGAAATTACTGACTGAACAATTTAACTACTTTCTATTGATATTCCGTAAATCAGACTTTTCTCTATCAGACTTTTCTTCAGTCTATAATTCAGACTAGCTTCACTTTTCCCCTATCAAAACATAAGAAAATAAATTTTCAGAACATGGCTGGGTGGGGATTGGGGAAGAAGACTGCAAAGGGAGACAGATGAGAATTCTTGACTGAGATGTGGTTGAATCTCAATGCTTTTATTTTACCTTTCTGAGACACAGAGACCCTGGCACTTCCTCTGTGTTGCTGACACTGTTTTCTGATACTTCACTGACATCTCCATTCGCTCTTTTCATTGCAGGGCTTCCACAGTTTTCCAATGCAGAGATGTTTGTGAGAGTCTCCTTAGGATAAAGCCTTCTTGGTGCTGCTTTTCTTGAAATACATTCCAGGGCCTGGCCGGTTATATTTTTGCCAGCCTTTTTCTTAATCAGATCTGACCTGAGGTATTAATAGGCATTAAATGAATGAACTGTTTATTGTGAAATATATTTTTTATATAACTAATGGACAATGTGGGATGACAATGACAGCACTGGATTAGGGAATATGTTGAAATGCATGGAACTAAATTGTTGCTGGTTAAAATTTATATATATGATGATTTGTAAGTTCTCTTGACAGATGAATCAGTAAAGCAACTCACTGTGCATAGAATATCTTGTGATATGGTAACAGGAACAAGTTAGAGTAAAAGTCAAGCAAATTACTATACATCTATATGATAAAATTGTGTACAGTCATTGAGAATCATGTTTTCGGCCGGGCACAGAGGCTCACGTCTGTAATCCCAACACTTTGGGAAGCCAAGGTGGGTGGATCATGAGGCCAGGAGTCCAAGACCAGCAAAGCCAAGATGGTGAAACCTCGTCTCTACTAAAAATGCAAAAAAATTAGCCGGGCGAGGCGGAGGTTGCAATGAGCTGAGATGCTGCAACTGCACTCCAGCCTGGGTGACAAAGTAAGACTCTGACTCAAAAAAAAAAAAAAGAAAAATCATATTTTCAAGTCATTATCAGTGATATTGAAACATACCCGCAATACCAAAACCGCATATGCTCTATGATCCTAATCTTGTTTTAAAATACAAGGATAGACTGGGGGAAGTGGCTCACTCACATCTGTAATCCTAGCACTTTGGGAGGCCGAGGAGGAAGACTGCTTGAGCCCAGGAGTTAAGAGACCAGTCTGGGCAACATGGTAAAACCCAATCTCTACAAAAAACACAAAAATTAGCTGGGTATGGTGGCAGGTGCCTGTAGTCCTGGTTACTTAGGAGGCTAAGGTGGAATGCTTGAGCCTGGGAGGTTGAGACTAAGGTGAGCCATGATTATGCTACTGCACTCCAGCCTGGGTGACAGAGTGAGACCCTGTCTCAAAAAATTTTTTTAAAAATTTGAAAATACAAGTATACATAAAATTAAGTCTGAAAGAAAATGCAGTGAGCCAGAATGTTAACAGTGGCTATCTCTGGGTGATACAATTATGAGTAAGTTTTATTTTCTTCTTTGTACTTTTCTCTATTTCCCAAATTTCCCGAAATAACTTTTACAATAAAGCATCCTTCTTCCCCCAAAAGAAATTAAGAAAGAAAAAAAAGTCAGGTGCAGTGGCTCACACCTGTAATCCCAGTGCTTTGGGAGGCTGAGGTGGTGGATCACAAGGTCAGGAGCTCGAGACCACCCTGACCAACATAGTGAAACCCCGTCTCTACTAAAAATACAAAAATTAGCCAGGCGTGGTAGTGCACACCTGTCAACCCAGCTACTAGGGAGGCTGAGACAGGAGAATTGCTTGAACCCAGTGGGTGGAGGTTTCAGTGAGCTGAGATCATGCCACTGCACTCCAGCCTGGGCAACAGAGTGAGACTCTGTCTCGAAAGAAAGACAGAGACAGAAAGAAAAGAAAAGAAAGAGAGAGAGAAAGAAAGACAGACAGAAAGAAAGAGACAGAAAGACAGAAAGACAGAAAGACGAAAGAAAGAAAGAAAGAAAGAGAAAGAAAGCAAGCAAGCAAGCAAGCAAGCAAGCAAGCAATGGCTATCCCTATATCTGAGCAAAAGTTCTAGGAAGTGAATATAGACTTTCCTATGAAAACACTATGTTACTATTAAAAAAAAAAACAACTAAAGGCCCAATGTGGTGACTCACACCTGTAAACCCAGCACTTTGGGAGGCTGAAGCAGGTGGATGGCTTGAGCCCAGAAGTTTGAGACCAGCCTGGGCAACATGGTGAAACCTGTCTCTACCAAAAAAAAAAACTACAAAAAATTAGCTGGGTGTGGTGGCACATGCCTATGGTACCAGCTACTTGGGAGGCTGAGGTGGGAGGATCACTTGAGCCAGGGAAATGGAGGCTGCAGTGACTCGAGTTTGCGCCACAGCACTCAAGCCTGGGCAATGGGAGTGAGACCTTGTCTAAAACAATAATAACTGGGCCAGGCGCGGTGGCTCAAGCCTGTAATCCCAGCACTTTGGGAGGCCGAGACGGGCGGATCACGAGGTCAGGAGATCGAGACCATCCTGGCTAACACGGTGAAACCCCGTCTCTACTAAAAAATACAAAAAACTAGCTGGGCGAGGTGGCGGGCGCCTGTAGTCCCGGCTACTCGGGAGGCTGAGGCAGGAGAATGGCGTAAAAACCCGGGAGGCGGAGCTTGCAGTGAGCTGAGATCCGGCCACCGCACTCCACCCTGGGTGACACAGCGAGACTCCGTCTCAAAAAAAAAAACAAAAAAAAACAAAAAAAAATAACAACAACAACAACAACAAATAAAAACCTAAAAATTGGAATTGTGTTCTGGGACACAACACAGATAAACCAGACAGTCCTGTTCAATTCTGATCAGAAGAGAAAAAGCAAATATCTGACACAAGACTGGTGATGTTTCTATGCTACAGGTAAGCTTCACTACAGCTCTTCCGTATTCAGCCAAAATTTGTTATCTAATATTTCACTCCTCAATTGTTTCCTGAGCGAATGCCAATGAATTACTTCAGAATACGATTATGATGGCTTATCCCAATTAATAAAGAAGTTAAAACACGGTCTTACCTTTTTCGTTTCTGTGAAAGACACAGTGACTGTGGTGAAGATGCTCTACTTGACTCATCAGCTAATGTGGCCAAAATAAAGTTAGCTTCCACTAACATATCATCAATACTTAAAGCCAGAGGTCTAAAAAAGCCAAGTCAGAGCAACAGTGATACTCATTTTCTGATGGACATTAGAAACACATTAGAAATGATACTTAATTCTGGACTAAAAAGAAACAGGGGAGGCCGAGGCAGGCAGGTCACCTGAGGTCGCGAGTTTGAGACCAGCCTGACCAACACGGAGAAACCCCGTCTTTACTAAAAATACAAAAAAAAAAAAAAAAAAAAATTAGCCGGGCATGATGACACATGCCTGTAATTCCAGCTACTCGGGAGGCTGAGGCAGGAGAATCACTTGAACCTGGGAGGCGGAGGTTGCAGTGAGCCAAGATTGCACCATTGCACTCCAGCCTGAGCAACAAAAGTGAAACTCAGTCTCAAAAAAAAAAAAAGAAACAGTAAGGCCGGGTGCGGTGGCTCACGCCTGTAATCCCAGCACTTTGGGAGGCCGAGGCCGGTGGATCTCTTGAAGTCAGGAGTTCGAGGCCAGCCTGGCCAACATGGTGAAAGCCCGTCTCTACCAAAAATACAAAAATGAGCCAGGCGTGGTAGATGCCTGTAATCCCAGCTACTTGGGAGGCTGAGGCAGGAGAATTGCTTGAACCCGGGAGGTGGAGACTGCAGTGAGCCAAGATCATGCCACTGTACTCCAGCCTGGGCGACAGAGCGAAACTCCCGTCTGAGAAAAGAAAAAAGAAAATTAAAAATGCCATGTTTCAGCATCTTTCAAAATTTTAGTTTGATAAGTATTAATAGTAAAGTTTAGGTATTCCTGAGGTGTTAATTAATTTCAAAGTGATCCAAAGGGTTTTGTTATTGATATGAAACAAACTCAGAAAAATTCTCAAGGACCTACTTCCCAGGAAAGTCAAAATAAATGGATATAGGAGCATGTGTAGCTTCTGAAAATGTCAGTATTCCCTGAAAAAAGAAAAGCAGAAAAAAACTTGAAATCCTTATTAAAAACTTACAGTGAAAATTTGAATTTTAATTTGATACAAATCTTTACCTTCAATTCTTTGAAACAAAATGTTATCTCCGTGTCCATTCCAATTTGAAAGAAGTCAAACTCATCTGAGCCAACAAACATCTCACTATACACAGCATTGCTCAAATCTGTTTAACATTATGGGAAAATAAAGAATAAAATTAGTTCCAGAGATGAATTCAGAGGAAAAAAGAAATTTTTTGGTCTCCCAAATCCCATCCCATTTCCTCCTACCCTACCTACCCTAACTCCCCAACCTGATATCTGTATGCTATTTTTAAATGCCTTTGTTCAAACAGAAATTTAATATTTTACATTTCTCTTAAACTCCCCAATGATTTAGGGTCTATAAATCCATTTCACATAAATCAAACTGTTTATGTTTAAATATCAGATTTCTTATCTAAGTTAGTTAATTTTTTGTTTTCTTCTTTTTGAGACAGGGTCTTGCTGTATTGCCCAGACTGTAGTGCAGTGGCATGATCACAGCTCACTGCAGCCTTGACATCCTGGGCTCTAGTGATCCTCTGCCTCAGCCTTCTGAATAGCCAGGACTACAGACATGTGCCACTTACATGCACATTTTTAAATGAAAGTATGATCTTACCCTACATACCATTTTATAATCTACCCAACAATATATCCTATTTTTCCATGTCAATAAGCACATTTTTATAATTATTTGTGTGTGTGTGTGTCAATGTTTTGTGCTTTCCACTATAAAACTGCTTCATTAAACCTCTCTGATATATACTTTCAGAGAGAGAGGGATGTATTTATACATACACATAAACATTAATTTTATTATTATTATTATTTTTTTTTTTGAGATGGAGTCTCACTCTGTTGCCCAAGCTGGAGTCCAGTGGTGTGATCTCGACTCACTGCAAGCTCTGCCTCTCAGGTTCAAGCAATTATCCTGCCTCAGTCCCCTGAGTAACTGGGACTACAGACACACACCACCATGTCCAGCTAATTTTGTATTTTTAGTAGAGAAAGAGTTTCACCATGTTGGCCAGGCTGGACTCAAACCCCTGACCTCAGGTGATCGGCCTTCTTTGGCTTCCCAAAGTTCTGGGATTACAGGCATAAGCCACTGTGCCTGGCCCATTAATTTTTTTTGAGACAGGGTCTCACTGTGTTGCCCAGGCTGGAATACAGTGGCATGATCATAGCTCACTTGCAACCTTGAAATCTTGAGCTCAAGTGATCCTCTTGCCTCAGCTGCTACAGCATGGACTGCAGGTACATGCCACCATACCTGGCTAATTTTTAATTTTTGTAGAGATGGGATCTTGCTATGTTGCCCAGGCTGGTCTGAACTCCGGGCCTCAGGCAATCCTGCCTCAGCTTCCCAAAGCACTGGGATTACAGGGGTAAGCCATTGCACCTGGCCAATGTTACTTTTAATAGTTTCATAGTATTTAATTATCTTCACTCAATCTACTGTTGTGAGATCTAGAGTATAGAAGGAAATACACCCAACTATTAAAAGTGCTTATCTCTGTATAGCGGGATATCAGGTGACTTAAAAATTTTTTTTTGTATTTTTAATTTTCTTCAATGAATATCAACTGTTGAAGTAATAAGAACAAAGATTGAGTGACATATATATATTTATTATTATTATTATTATTTTAGACAGAGTCTTGCTCTGTCACCAGGCTGGAGTGCAGTGGTGTGATCTCGGCTCACTGCAAACTCTGCCTCCTGGGTTCAAGCGATTCCCCTGCCTCAGCATCCCAAGTAGCTGGGACTATAGGTGCACACCACCATGCCCCACTAATTTTTTGTATTTCAGTAGAGACGGGGTTTCACCATGTTGGTCAGGATGGTCTCGATCTCCTGACCTTGTGATCCACCTGCCTCAGCCTCCCGAAGTGCTGGGATTACAGGCGTGAGCCACCGCACCCGGCCAAATGATATGTTTTTTAAAGAATCAAACAATGTCTTAAATATACATTCATCTCCAACAAGAAGGCTCATGTCACTCCCAATATACTAGCACAGAAGAAGTTTAATAATAAGATTAAACAACTAGATTGCCAGTCAACTGTAACTATAACTTCATTAGAAAGATACTCACAAGGGACAATTTCTCCTGGTTACTAAATGGCCATTTTTATTCAGAGATGGCATGATGGTGCATAAAACAGACCCTTTCACTAGGCAATTTGTGACACCAGGCAAGCCAGTTTCTCTGTGTTTCAAATTGTTTTTGTTTTTGTTTTTGTTTTTGAGACAGGATCTTGCTGTGTTGCCTGGGCTGCAGTGCAGTGGCACAATCATGGCTCAAGCAATCCTTCCACTGCAGCCTACCAAGTAGCTGAGACTACAGGTGTGCACCACCATGCCTGGCTATTTTTCTTATGTTTTGTAAAGATGAGGTGTCACTATGTTGCCAAGGCTGGTAAGTCCCCTCAAGTGATCCTCCTGCCTCAGCCTCCCAAAGTGTCTAACTGCTTCGTATGTGCTTTATATGTACTTTCAATTTCTTCATATGTACTGGGGATAATAATAGTACCTACATACATCTTAGAGTTATTATGAAGATCAAATGACTTCATAAATGTAAACTATTTAGCACAGAACCTGGCACAAACTAAACACTACAAAAGTCATGTGACCCAACTTAAGCCCTGGTTCTACTGGTTTTTCACTTTAATAGTTCTTTCCTTTGTATCCTCTCCTTACTGCTGTCACCAAAAACATATTATCTAAGGTCAGAGAGTCTCAAACAGCTTGTTGTGCCAAAAGACCCTAGCAAATTTTCTTTTTTATTTTATTTGAGACAGAGTCTCTGTCGCCCAGGCAATGGAGTGCAGTGGTGCAATCTCGGTTCATTGCAACCTCCACCTCCCAGATTCAAGCAATTCTCCCGCCTCAGCCTCCTGAATAGCTGGGATTACAGGCCCGAGCCACCACGCCCAGCTAGTTTTTTTATTTTTAGTAGAGATTGGTTTTCGCCATGTTGGCCAGGCTGGTCTTGAACTCCTGACCTCAGGTAATCCACCCACCTCAGCCTCCCAAAGTGCTAGGATTACAGGCGGGAGCCACAGCACCTGGCCCCATTCTCCTAATTTTAAAATGACCTGAATTTCAAAGCCAAATATTTTAATTGCTGATTGTGTTAAACTTGTTGGATCTCTTAAAACTTTTTCCAACCTTTCTACATCTTACTGCTTTTTAGACAGGAATAAAATTATGCCACTAATATTTGCAGTATGGTTAGTAATCAAGAGAAAGAAAGTAATAACCCATCAAAACACCATTTCAGATACAATCCTTACCCATTGATTCCTCATTAGAACTCTTGAGGCAAAAATTCAGTGGAGTAACAGCAAGAGTAACTTCTTCTTGACTTGATGTAAAAAGAACAATGGCATCAGCAAGCAATCTATAAAATGTAAACAACAGTATAACATTATTTGAAAAACAAACAGAAAGACATAACTTATTAACTGGGACTCAAATCTCTAATCTGGAAATAAATAATTACGTGGCCTGGGTTTACAAAAATTTACCCAAACTCCTATCTTCTTTCTTATACATAAGCTGCTATATTTTCAGCTTATTTTAAAATTATAACTTCATTTGAGGGCCAAGAGAATAGCAAAATATATCCTTAATAAAACACATGAACGCTGCAGTACAAACAAAATTCCAGAATAAAATATCTTTAATTCTATGTTTTTGTATGCCCAGTCACTTACGCCCCAGCTCATACTGTAAAGGGAGACATTGCAAAGTGAAGCTGTTCAAAAACAATTCAGGTGAATTATGCTGGAGACCTAGATGAGGGGGCAGAGGTTTCTAGGCAGCCTGCTGTCTATATTCTTTCCCTCTGTTCCTTTCCTCGACTGTTACCCATTGCTTTCAAGCTTCTCTTGACATCCCAAACGCCCTTTTATTCTGGCTCCTTTTTTCAAAACAGTTTTATTGAGATATAATTCCCATATGACATAATTCACAGATTGAAAACTGTTTGATTTGCATTTCCCTAATGACTAATGATGTTGGGCATCTTTTCAAGTGCTTATTGTCATTTTCTTTGAAGAAATGACTATTAAAATTCTTTACTTATTTTTTATAGCTGGGTTGTCTTTTTATTATTGTATTAGAAGTTCTGCACTCCTTTTGACATTGAAGTATTATTAAGATAAAAATAAAATTCTTAGAATTTATGTAATCTTGGTGTTAATCTGATGTTAGACATTGGTTTCGCAGTGTTTCTTGATATCAAAATGTCAGGAACACCTACAAAATTCATTTGGGAACTTTTCCAGTGCTAAGCGGGGGCAGTTATAGAAGATACCAAATAATCTGATACAAAAAAATGACAACATGAAGGAAGGAAGGACCAGGTGGGGTAGCTCACACCTGTAATCCCAGTACTTTGGAAGGCTAAGGCAGGTGGATCACTTGAACTCAGAATTTTGTCTCAATCAGCCTGAGCATCATGGCGAAACCCTGTCTCTACAAAAAATACAAAATTTAGCCGGGCATGGTGGCTCGCACTTGTAGTCCCAGCTACTCGGGAAGCTGAGGCACAAGAATTGTTTAAACCCAGGAGGTGGAGGTTACAGTGAGCCAAGATCACATCACTGCACTCCAGCCTGGGTGACAGAGGGAGACTTTGTCTCAATAATAATAATAATAATTTTAAAACAATATGGATAAAATATATTTTGGCTCACAAAGTAATGTTAATGTTTAATGCTACAGCTAAACTGAAAACTGGATGCACTTTCAAATAACAAGTTCCAATTTTCAAATTTCAAGACAAATATGTCACACTATCTAGAGGAAAAAACTGTTAATACTTAGGGCCAAAATCATTTCACATAAAAAATGTTAAAATTTCCTCAAGTTCTGTGTTCTAAGATTCAGAAAGGAATCATATAAATGCAACTTGATATAGAAAGTCACTGATGGGGTGTTTTTAGAACTTTCTTGGGTCGCTAAATTATTATTGCTACCATTAGTTATTATCCACTATTATCTTTATCAAAGTTTCCTCTTGTCCCTGTATGGTGATTTCTCCAAGTCAAACTTTAGCTTAAAAAAAAAAATGTTCTGGCCGGGCGTGGTGGTGGGATCACGCCTGCAATCCTAGCACTTTGAGGGGCCGAGGCAGGTGGATCACGAGGTCAGGAGATCAAGACCATCCTGGCTAACATGGTGAAACCCCGTCTCTACTAAAAATACAAAAAAATTAGCTGGGCGCGGTGGCGGGTGCCTGTAGTCCCAGCTACTCAGGAGGCTAAGGCAGGAGACTGGCGTGAACCTGGGAGGCGGAGCTTGCAATGAGCTGAGATCATACCACTGAACTGCAGCCTGGGCGACAGAGGGAGACTCTGTATCCAAAAAAAAAAATTTACTGACTGAAAAGCTCTAGGGCACTGATTCTTCACTCCATGATCATACTGTATTCAGGGGAAAAAAAATTGACAACAGAGAACTCATTACCTTGGTTGAATCATTAGTGTATTAGTACAAACATTCTTGTCAAAAATAACTTGCAAAGGCTGACTTTCTTGAAAACATATATTATGAGTCCTTTTAATACCTTAAAAAGAATAAAGCCATCTCTTAATAACTTTAAGTACAAAATTAACAAATTAAAGAAGTCTTTAAGTTTCACAGCCGAATTAAAAGTAATAAAGTAACATCTACCATCTGGCAAGTGCATATACCTTGGAGAAGCACTATTCCTTAATTAAATGTGTTTATCGCTCCCTAGTGGACACCTAGCAATATGTCATACCTTCTGACCAATCAGGCAGGAGAGTTCCCAAATTCCTTTGAAATACAGGCAGTTCCCTCCTCCTCCTCCTTTTTTTTGTTGTTGTTAGTATATTTTTATTGATACATGGCATTTTAAAATATTTATGGGGTACATGTGGCCAGGCACGTTGGTTCATGCCTGTAATCCCAGCACTTTGGGAGGCCAAGGAGGGTGGATCAATTGAGGCCAGGAGTTCAAAACCAGCCTGGTCAACATGGCATAACCCTGTCTCTACTAAAAATACAAAAATCAGTCAGGCATGGTGGTGCATGCCTGCAATCCCAGCTACCTGGGAGGCTGAGGCACAAGAATTGCTTGCACCTGGGAGGTGGAGGTTGCCGTGGGCCAAGATCATGCCACTGTACACTCCAGCCTGGGTGGAGTGCAGCTCTGTCTCAAAAAGAAAAACAAAACAAAACAAAAAGGGCCAGTCGCGGTGGCTCACGCATGTAATCCCAGCACTTTGGGAGGCTGAGGTGGGTGGATCATGAGGTCAGGAGATAGAGACCATCCTGGCCAACATGGTGAAACGCCATCTCTACTAAAATACAAAAAACTAGTCAGGTGTGGTGGCACGTGTCTGTAATCCCAGCTATTCAGGAGGCTGAGGCAGGAGAATCACTTGAACCTGGGAGGCAGAAGTTGCAGTGAGCTGAGATCACACCACTGCACTCCAGCCTGGCAACACAGTGAGACTCTGTCTCAAAATAAAAAAAAAGAAAAAAGAAAAAATGTATGGGGTACATGTGACAGATATTTGGTTACATGCATAGACTGTGTAATTATCAAGCCAGGATATTTGGGGTGTGCATCACCTCAAATATTTACCATTTCTATGTGTTAAGAACATTTTAAGTCCTCTGTCCTAGCTATGTTGAAACACAGAATACACTGATGCTAACTTATGGTCACCCTACTCTGATACCCAACATTAGAACTCATTACTTCTACCTGACTGTATGTTTGTACCCACTAACCAATCTCTCTTCATACTCACCCACACACCATTCCCAGCCTCTGGTATCTACCATTCTACTCTCTACCTCCATGAGAATAACTTTTTTAGTGTCCACATTGTGAGAACATGTAATACTTGTCTTTCTATGCCTGGCTCATTTCACTTAACATAATGACCTCTAGTTCCATCCACATTGCTGCAAATGGCAAGATTTCATTATTTTTATGGCCAAATAGTATTCAATTGTATATATATACTACATTTTCTTTATCCATTAGTCCACTAATAGACACTTAGGTTGATTCCATAGCTTTGCTATTATAAATGGTGCTGCAATAAACACAGGGATGTAGGTATTTCTTTGATATATTTATTTATTTTTCCTTTGGATAAATACTCAGTAGTGGGACTGCTGTACCGTATGGTAGTTCTATTTTTAGTTTTTTGAGAAATCTCCAAAATACAGGTAGTTTCTTAAATTGTGTGTAAAATAGTGATTGCAGATCACTACAGACTACAGATCATATCTCTATTACTCTCTTTTAGTACCTTCCATCCAGGACTGGTATTTCTGAAAAGGACTTTTGACAGATTTCAACATCTGGTTTGTTAATTCTATTCTATTTTCTTTTCCTTCCCTTCTTTTCCCTCCCTCCCTCCCTCCCTCCCTTCCTTCCTCAAAGTTTCTCTTTTTTTTTTTGACAGGGTCTCGACTGTTGCGGTGTGATCTCAACTCAGCGCAACCTCCAACTCCCAGGCTCAAGTGATCCTCCCATCTCAGCCTCCCTAGTGGCTGGGACTACAGGCACACTCTACCACACCCAGCTAATTTTTGTATTTTTGGTAGAGACAGGGTTTCTCCATGTTGCCCAGGCTGAATTATTTTCCTTTTAAAGGAAGAGGAGAGGTAGCAATAATGAGAATGAACCTATGTGCCAGGAACTGTCGCATACATATTACATACATTCTCTCTGATCCTCACAGTATCCCTACGGGGTAGCTAGGATGGCCTCACTTTCATGTCTGGGGCCTCAACTGGGACAACTGAAACGGCTAAGGCCTGTCACCTGTTTTTTTCATCCTCCAGAAAGCCATTCCATGCTTGTTCTCATGCTGGTGGAAAGGTTCTTAGGGTAACAGTGGAAGCTGACAGGACTCAGCTTGGAACTCAAACATATCACTTACAGTGCATTCTACTGGTATCAAAGCAAATCTAAGGCCGGCCGAAATTCAAAATGAGAAAACATACTCCAGGTATTGAAGGGAGGGGCTGCAGATAATTTGTGACAATTTTTTTTGTGTGTGATCTACCATATAAGGAACTATTTTAGGAGCTGGAACTAGCAGAGAACAAATCAGACAAAAATCTGTCTTCACAGGGCTAACATTTTACAGAGGGGAGATAGATAGCAAGAAAATTAATGACTAAAACAATAGGCAAGGCAGCAGGGCATACACTCTGAGGAGGAAACATGCCAGGGCTTCTGAATCATGGAGGACCTTATAGGCCATTCTGAGATCTTTGACTTTTACCCTGGGTAAAATGGGGAGCTACTGGAGAGTTCTGAGCACTGAACTGACATAATATGACCTATTTTAAAGGGATCGCTGTGACTGCTGTTTTGGCAAGACACAAAGCTCAAAAGATGACATATTTTACCTATTTAAAAAATATTTTCAAGTTACTTTTGGTGGAATAGGTAATAGATGCACATAGGACAAAATGCAAAAGATATAAAAGAACAGTGAAAGTGAGTCACCCTCCATCCCTGACTCCTGCCACCCCAAAACCTCCACAGAAGCAACTACTGCTACCAGTTTCTTAGGTGCTCTTTAGAAATAACCTATGCATATATAAGTGTGTTTATACCTGTATAACAAATATTTGAATCAAGTGAATATTGGTATTGCTGAGGATGTACAAACTGAGAAGTGTCTTTTCGTCATCCCCAATGCTCCATTCTTGCTTCTTGCTTTCTTCCCTTTTTCTTATAAGCACACACTAGACACCCTCAACCTGTATTTTTTCACACTGTTCCTTCCTCTTAGACTGCCTTCCCAGGCTGGGCATGATGACTCACACTGGTAATTCCAGCACATTAGGAGGCTGAGGCAGGAGGACTGCCTGGCTCAGGAGTTTGAGACCAGCTTCAGAAACATAGTGAGACTTTGTATCTACTAACATTTTTAAAAAAATTAACCAGGTGTGAAAACAAAAAATTAGCCAGGTGTGGTGGGTGCACTTGCTCACTCCTGTAATCCCAGAATTTGGGAGACTGAGGCAAGCAGACCGCTTGAGCCCAGGAGTTCAAGACCAGCCTAGGCAACATGGTGAAACCGTGTCTCTACAAACAATATAAAAAATTAGGGCTGGGCATAGTGACTTATGCCTGTAATTCCAGCACTTTGGAAGGCCGAGGCGGGCAGATCACGAGGTCAGGAGATCGAGACCATCCTGGCTAACATGGTGAAACCCCATCTCTACTAAAAATACAAAAAAATTAGCCAGGCGTGGTACTGGGTGCCTGTAGTCCCAGCTACTCTGGAGGCTGAGGCAGGAGAATGGCATGAACCCAGGAGGCAGAGCTTGCAGTGAGCCCAGATGGCGCCATTGCACTCCAGCCTAGGCAACAGAGCGAGACAAAAAAACAAACAAACAAACAAAAAAATTAGCCAGGCATGGTGGCACACTCCTGTGATCCCAGCCACTCAGGAGGCTGAAGTAGGAGGATCACCTGAGTCTGGGAAGTCAAGGCTGTAGTAAGCCAAGATCACGCCACTGCATTGCACTTCATCCTGCTCCATCCTGGGTGACAGAGTGAGACTTTGTTTAAAAAAAAAAAAAAAAAGAAAAGAAAAGAAGCTGCACCCTGGATCAAACCATGGCCATGGCTCATGCCTGTAATTCCAGCACTCTGGGAGGCCAAGGCAGGAGAATTGCTTGAGCCCAGGAGTTTGAGACCAGCCTGGGCAACATGATGAGACCCTGACTCTACAAAAATTAAGAACAAAAACAAACAAAAAAAATGCCTGTGACCTAATTTTGAATTTCTTGTTTACATGAGCCAATACTTCTTATTTTTTAAGCTAGTTTGAGTTGGACCATCTGTTTTTATTTCTGTTACTTGTAACCTAAAGCATAGTATCATATAACTACCCTACAAAAACTATTAAATAATTAACCAATCACAAATACTTATTGGACATGATTCAAGCTACTTGAGAGATACTTCCAGAAACTGAATACTTGGTTGTCTAAAATCTAGTTGGAGATAAGGGAAGAGGATAATTATAGTAACAGCGGTCACTATCAAGTACTCCTCTGGGGCAGGTACTGCGGTATGTACTTTACATATGTGATCTCACTTCATCCTCACAATCACTCTGTAACTTGTGGGTAGGCAAGATCATCTCCACTTCACAGTAAGGAATGAAGATTCAGAGAGCTTATGCACAGTCCCAAAGCTAATAAGAAGTGGAGAAGAATTTACACCCGCATCTTTGTGATGTCAAGGTTTGCTATGCTTTTAATTATGCTCTTTGAATCATTCTGCTATTAAATGAACTGAAGTTCAAAAAAGAAAAAAATAATGTTAAATTATTAGTATTTTATAGGAAACAATTTAAAGACTATAAATAAATGCTGAAATAAAAATGTATTATAATAAATGTAAGATTAAATTAAGAGGCCGGGCGCGGTGGCTCAAGCCTGTAATCCCAGCACTTTGGGAGGCCGAGACGGGCGGATCATGAGGTCAGGAGATGGAGACCATCCTGGCTGACACGGTGAAACCCCGTCTCTACTAAAAAATACAAAAAACTAGCCGGGCGAGGTGGCCGGCGCCTGTAGTCCCAGCAACTCGGGAGGCTGAGGCAGGAGAATGGCGTGAACCCGGGAGGCGGAGCTTGCAGTGAGCTGAGATCTGGCCACTGCACTCCAGCCTGGGTGGCAGAGCGAGATTCCGTCTCAAAAAAAAAAAAAAAAAAAAGATTAAATTAAGAAATATGGCCAGGAGCAGTGGCTTACACCTGTAATCCCAGCACTTTGGGAGGTTGAGGCAGGCGGATCAGCTGAGGTCAGGAGTTTGAGACGAGCCTTACCAACATGGTAAAACCTTGTCTCTGGCTGGGCGCGGTGGCTCACGCCTGTAATCCCAGCACTCTGGGAGGCAGAGGTGGGCGGATCACAAGGTCAGGAGATCGAGACCATCCTGGCTAACACAGTGAAACCCTGTCTCTACTAAAAAATACAAAAAATTAGCCGGGCATGGTGGCAGGCGCCTGTAGTCCCAGCTAATCGGGAGGCTGAGGCAGGAGAATGGCATGAACGCGGAAGGCGGAGCTTGCAGTGAGCCGAGATCGCGCCACTGCACTCCAGCCTGGGCGACAGAGCAAGAGTCCGTCTCAAAAAAAAAAAAAACCTCGTCTCTACTAAAAATACAAAATTAGCCAGGTGTGGTAGAGCATGCCTGTAATCCTACCTACTCAGGAGGCTGAGGCAGGAGAATCGCTTGAACCTGGGAGATGGAGGTTACAGTGAGCCAAGATCGTGCCATTGCACTCTAGCCTGGGCAACAGGAGCAAAACTCCATCTCAAAATTTAAAAAAAAAATATATATATATATATATATATATATATAAAATCAAGCAGCTAGTAAATTTTAGAACAACCAACTGTTTGAATTCATATAGATATTTGAAAAAATTAGGCTGTATGCAGGCAAAGCTTATGCCACTGACAACTCAAAAAAAGAAATACCAATCATCTTACAATATTTCTACAGTGACAGGGAAGATAATACTTCAGGCCAGGTGCAGTGGCTCACGCCTGTAATCCCAACACTCTGGGAGGCTGAGGCAGGCAGGCAGATCACCTGAGGCCAGGAGTTCGTGATCACCCTGGCCAACATGGTGAAACCTCGTCTCTACTAAAAATACAAAAATTAGCTGGGCATGATGGCAGGTCCCTGTAAACCCAGCTACTTGGGAGGCTGAGGCGGGAGAACTGCTTGAACCCATGAAGTGGAGGTTGCAGTGAGCTAAGGTGGCAGCACTGTACTCCAGCCTTGGCAACTGAGCAAGACCTCATCTCAAAAAAAAAAAAAAAGGATAATACTTCAAACTGCCCTACCACTTAACTACACACACTCTAAGCAATAATGTAATGAGAAGTCTTGACATGAAATATCAATGTTCGAAACATGAAAACTATTGAGAAAAAAACACAGTATTTTAAACCACTTTTAATTATACCTACCATGTCTGTAGAAGAATTGAATAACTACTTTGCATTTGTCAGATCTGGTGAATATTTTGCACTTCTCTATATTTCTTTCAAGGGAATTCACACATCTAAAGATGGGCAAAATTGACTGTAACAGAAGTATACATATTAAATACATACTTAACACCGTTGATTCATTTTAAAAACAAAAGTATACGCATTCATAAATGAACAGACTTGGCCAGGTGCGGTGGCTCACGCCTGTAATCCCAGCACTTTGGGAGGCCAAGGTGGGCAGATCACTTGAGGTCAGGAGTTCAAGACCAGCCTGGCCAACATGGCGAAACCCTCATCTCTATTAAAAATACAAAAATTAGCGTGGCATGGTGGTGCAAGCCTATAATCCCAGCTACTCGGGAGGCTGAGGCATGAGAATCTCTTGAAACTGGGAGGAGGAGGTTGCAGTGAGCCAAGATTGCACGACTGCACTCCAGCCTAGGTAACAAAGTGAGACTCTGTCTCAAAAATAATAGTAATAATGAACAGATTTGTCCTGAATGCCATTTAAACTATTAAGTATAGAATACAGATTATGTCCTATATAATGAATATTTCTACAGAATAAGAGAAAATCAGGGCCACTTATATTTACCTTCATTCCTAATTTGCATTTTAAATTCAGTGTTGTGTCAAGTTCATTTTCACTCATTTTCACTAAAGCTGACCATTGATAATGTTGAAAAAACACAGGAGAGAACAGGACACATCCATATGCTGACCGAGAAGAATTCACACATCGTAGAGCAAGCTAGAAAAATAAGATAAAAACTATTTAGGAGAGGTTGGGCACGGTGGCTCCCATGAACCTGTAATCCGAGCACTTTGGGAAGCCAAGGCAGGAGGATGGCTTGAAGCCAGGAGTCTGAGACCAGCCTGGACAACAGAGCAAGACCTCACCTCTATTTTTTTATTTTAAAAAAATGTAGGAGAAAATAAACTTTCTTTAAATAATAGCTTGATTCAGAAAATTTCATTATGTTTAACATCACAGTTAAATGTGTTCAAATAAGAACATGGAATGTTAATTATGGACTGCCCTATACAGTCTGTATTGAATTTGCATATATATACATACATGTACACCTATATATATACAGGACATAACCTATATTATATACTTGATAGTTTAAATGACATTCAGGACAAGTCTGTTCATTTATTATACACCTATATATACATATATAGGTGTACATACATGTATATATCTCTACATATGTATATATAGGTGTATACATATATGTATATCTGTTATATTGAATACATATACATGTTAAATCTAAAAGTTTGCATGCTGAAAACATAAAATAGTAAATGCCTACAGTGCCCTTAACTTTCTTTTAATTTTTTGACTTTTTCAAAAAAAAAAAAAAAATAGCCTGTTGGCCAGGCTGGAGTGCAATGGTACCACTGCAGCCTCCAAACACCTGACCTCAACCAATCCTCCCTCCTCTCAGCCTCCCAAGTAGCTGGGACTACAGGCACACAACACCTCACCGGACTAATTTTTAAAAATTTTTTGTAGAGACAGGTAAGGTCTTGCTTTGTTGCTCAGGCTGGTCTCGAACTCCTGGGCTCAAGTGACCCTCCCATCTCGGCCTCCCAAAGTGCTGGAATTACATTTGTGAACTACCACACCCAGTCATGGGCCTTAACCTTAATGTGTGAAATGGCAGAAGGCAATACATAAGGGAGTTACAGCATATTGGTGGTCTCACACCTTGTCTAAGGGAGGAAACCATTATTCAGTTTCAGCCAACTACTTCCACTTGGGAATGAATGCAGTCCCAAAACTGTCAGGTCTTCTGAATTTTCATGAGAAGCAGGAAAAATTGGACTCTCTCATTTTTTTGAGAGGGGGGACAGAGTCTCACTCTGTTGCCCAGGCTGGAGTGCAGTGGCACCATGTCAGTTCACTCACTGCAACCTCCATCTGCTGGGTTCAAGCAATTCTCCCACCTCAGCCACCCGAGTATCTGGGATTACAGGTGCCCACCACCATGCCAGGCTAATTTTTATATTTTTAGTAGAGACGGAGTTTCACCATGTGGGCTAGGCTAGTCTCGAACTCCTGACCTCAGGTAATCCACCCACCTCGGCCTCCCAAAGTGCTGAGATTACAGGCGTGAGCCACTGCGCCCGGCCTCAATTTTTAAATGTTGGAAATTATTTCAAATTAAAAAAAAAAAAAACAAAAACAGTACAGGCCAACAAACATTCCTGCAGACCGTAGCCAGTTTCTTGACTACCAGCTTGTGACTTCCAGTTTAAATTCATCAAGCTTATCCGCATATTTTCAACTTTACTATGCTCTAAGTATATTCGGATATGTAAAATAAAGATAAACAGTGAAAGGGATAATTACAACTTCTGGATTTCCCAGTTAACATTCAATCTGGACTGGGATCTTTAAACACCTCCTCTTGCCTTAATACATGATCTATTAACTTTCTTACTTACACCTTTTTTAGATGGGTCTAGCCAGAGCTCGTCACTAATTCGTGATAGAGCTTGAACTGCTTTCCCAAATACTATGGAGAAAAAGAAAGGTGATGCTTATATTCTTTCCCTCTAACAATGAAAACAAATCACAAGACTAGTTCAGCATTCAGAGGACTGGAGAAATTCAAAAAGAACAGTATCTTATAGACTAATGCTATATTACTTTTATACAGTATACCCTTGGCAAAATGCCAGACACATAGAAAGGGCTCAATAAATTTGTAGTATGTGAAATGATAAAACTGACCGAAATTCATCCTTCTATATGTTTACAGTGTTACATGGAGCTACTGTGGCAAACCAGTTTCCATACTAATATATTTTACAAGTTGATTTAGATAAATGTATTTGACTCCCCAAAAAACTGTGAAAACAGTGCATGGAGAAGATAATCTGAAGAGGTTTTAATAGCTTGATATCGAAGTCACAACAAGTCATGAGTGAGAAATCAGGGGTATTCAACATACATCTCTGATGTTTGAGGGTAGCCAGACTTCCCCACCACAAAACACATTTAGGGCGGGAAAACACACTAGTCTGATCCCGTATGACACTGTTAATGTTCATTTTTTTTTTTTTTTTTGAGAGAGTCTCACTCTTGACACCCAGGCTGGAGTGCAGTGACGCGAGCTCAACTCACGGCAGGCCTCGACCTCCCAGGCTCAATCGATCCTCTCACCTCAGCCTTCCAAGTAGCTGGGATTATAGGAGCCTACCCCGTACCCGGCTAATTTTTGTATTTTTAGTAGAGACGGGGTTTCATCGTCTTAGCCAGGATGGTCTCGAACTCCCGACCTAAGGTGATTCACCCGCTTTGGCCTCCCAAAGTGCTGGGATTACAGGCGTGAGCCAAGGCGCCCGGCCTAATTTCCATTTTGAAAGCGCGGTTTACAATACTAATAGTTTTTGTACATTCCAGCTATTACTGGGCTCTTTACATGCATTTCCATTTCACTGACTCCAAACAAACTCTGTGACGAAGGTGCTCATTACACCCGTTTCGGTTTTAGAGACCGAGCCCCAAAGAGATTTAGTGATTTTTCCAAGGTCAAACATTTTTAAAAATGGTAGAATCTGGGGGAAAAAAAAACACACAGGTTAATGCTTTTCTCTTGGCACAAAAAATACTTTTACTGTCCAAGCATTATTTTTTTATCTCAACTCCTCCCCATGCAGTCCTCAGCTTCCCGAGTTTGTGGCCCCATGGTACAACCCTATTTCCCGGATACCACCCATATTACATCTGCCTTTAAGTAACACGAGATGGGTCCGCATGCTCCCCTCAGAAGCTAACAGGACCTTAAGTGGGTGGGACTGTGGCCAGGGCGTGCGTCCTCAGTCCTTGCACATAAAGGCAAAGAGGAAAAATTAGACGACGGTAGGGACGACCTATTAACGTCTGCTTTTCCCTCTGCTAAATGGGAAGACAACAAAGGCCGCTCCACCTTTCACCTGACTGCCGCTCATCACGCACTTCAGCATGGCTGCCATACGCTCTAAAAAGCAGGCCCGGAAGGCGCGCCTCAGCTCGACGGCCCAGGTGCCCGGATGTTGCCCGCGCTTTTCGAAGCTTCGCGATCTTGTCTCTGCACTCCACCACCCCGCCTCCACAAGTTCCCAAACTGCTTTACAGCGGGGAAGGGCCCGTGCGGGCCTCCGTACGGCAGTTTCTGTCGCCCTCTGTGCTCATTGGTTGCGGTTAAGTAGGCGGGTCGCCGAGGAGCCTGAGGAAGAGGGCGGCGGCGGTGGTGGTGACTGAGCGGAGCCCGGTGACAGGATGGTGAGGGTTGCAGCTGTGGCGACAGAGGCCTGGCTCTCGGCTGGGGTGCTGCGTTGTTGGGAGCTGTGGGGAGTCCCAGGAGGAGGGATTGGGAAATCCCGGAGGTCTCGGCGTCAGGGCCCACGCGCTGGCCTGGGAAAGGCCCAGGAAGAGGGCTAGGGAAGGAAGGGAGCGGCCACCTCTGGGTGCGGCTGGCCTAGGTCTCGTATCCCGGCCCCAAGGGGCCAGAGGCCATCCAAGGAGTAAAAAGGCCCATCTAAGCTGCCCGACCTGTCACGAGACCCGCACTCCCGAGCCAGGGAAGGCCACTGATTCTATACCTCGAGTGTTCCGGGGATAGGGGCACGGTCCTCCTCTGTTTCCAGACGTTTCCTACTCCTTTCCCGCAAAAAGCATCTCCCGCTGGTTGGGGTGTAGTGGTGGAAGCTGGCCTCTCGAATGCAGAACGGGAAGTAGCGAGCAGAATTTCGTACCCGTTTAAGTTTCCCATCTAGAGAAAGGGAATAAACGACCCTCTTCGCCCCTGAAATAACATCCAGCTGCCATTGAAATGAACAGGTGTGCGCTCAGAGGGCGGGATTTGGCGCTTGCAGTTGCTGGAACTACTTTCCACGGGTTGCTACGCCCCTTTAGGGTAGGATTCCTTAATGATGTGTGAACTCCTTGAAATTGTTAGGAAATTTTTATGAATATATACATTTTTTTCTGGGGAGAATGCCGGTGTTGGAGACTTGCCTAGTCTCCAGCCACCTTCAAGCAATCACCCCTTCACCCCCAGTAGGTTGGTGCCCCTCAGACCTTCCTACATAAAAATTGGGGGCCTCTACTAGAGAGGGCTTATAGCTGTAATCGTATTTTTCTTCTTTTTTTTTTTTGAGATGGAGTCTCGCTCTGTCGCCCAGAGTAGAGTGCAGTGCCGCGATCTCGGCTCACTGCAACCTCTGCCGCCCAGATTAAAGCCTCAGCTCCTGCCTCAGTCTCCCGAGTATCTGGGATTACAAGCGCCCACCACCATGCCCGGCTAAATTTTTGTATTTTTAGTAGAGACGGGGTTTCACCGTGTTGGTCAGGCTGGTCTCTAACTCCCGACCTCAGGTGATCCACCCGCCTCGGCCTCCCAAAGTGCTGGGTTACAGGCGTGAGCCACCGTGCCCGGCCTGTAATCATATTTTCAAAGGTGCCTTTGACTCTTAAAAAGTCAGTTGTTTGAAATGGAGCTGTGATTATCTTCATATTTGTGTTGATGGAGGTTGGCTGTAAAGGGACGTCTACCTCTTATAGACATTTATTACATTCTTCTTTATTTTTACAAGGAAACCAAAGAAACCATGCATTTTTAAGATTATTACTATTGCATGACAAGCAGCCTTTTCAAGAGGGGACTTACAGACGTGGCAGCCAAAGATTTATGGTGCATGCGTCTTTAAAATCTTTAATCTCGCTTATAATTTTTGCTTCTAAACAGACTCCAATTTAAAGTAATCCAGTTTACAGTAATTTCGAGACACCTATCCATGGGAGAAGACATAATTACTTGCCATGGTTTCAAAATATTAATGTTTCTTAAGTTGTTTGAAAGGTGAGCCCTCTTATTTAGGGTAGTTGTACTGGAACATCATTTTTCGTATGAAATAGAACTGGGAAAAATTTAGCATTAGCCAGTTCTTTAATGATTAAAAGCATTTTATTTGGCAAAGGATGCAGACGTTCAACACTCAGTACAGTGTCCAGAGTCTGTGGGCAGCAAATTCAGGTGTGGGAAAGGTCCAGTTTTACCTGGATAAATGTATTTGTTTTTATTATTTTGTCTTCACCTTTAGTTGATTTGTTCATCACTTGATAATGTATTCATGGTGCTGTGTTGCATCAGCTACAAAAGATCACCTAGCTGCAGCATAATTTTCCAGCTACTAGAATTTTGAATGTAAGATAATTAAAATCCGTATACTTGAACAATTAGACCCTAAGAATCCAGAAAATGTTAGTCTTTAAGCTATTACTGATGATAAATTTTCCACAATGTCTTGTAGAAATCTAAATTCATTATTTTATAAAACCTTATAAAAATCTAAACAGAATGGAAAACAGAGATGGAAGTCAATGTACAGAACAAGATTAAGAAAAATAGAAAAAATTGACAAGACAAATTTATTAAAAAGTGTGTTTGTCATGTTCAAAAATAAAGCAAATGTTTCTTTTGGTATTGTTTTGAGCACAGCTGATTTTTAACATTTTCTTTCATAACACTCAGAAATCATTAACAATTGTTTGCTCATTTGGTATGGGTTTTTTGTTCTCCTTTTTTTGATTTTTTTGTTGCTTTCTTTTAACATTGGTCATGTTTCACCCTTTTTTTTTTTTCATCCCCCCTGTCTGCAATCAACTTCTTCATTCCACTAAGGCTGGGCACAGAGTAAGTTTCTTCACTTAGCTCCTACTAACAATGGTGGTTGGGTGGCTGTTTACTGACTGGATTTCTCACCCTTTTAAGGTCTGTTGAAAGGAAGTAACCAAATTCCCACGCTTTTATTGGGTCGGTTATAAGACTGCCATTTCCAGGATCTTTTGCTTTCTTAAAGGACTCTATAATCTATGTCTATCCCGATTTGTCAACGTGTGGAATTTGGGCAGGAACATGTTTCAAAGTATGACACGTGTTATGTAACACTATTTCCCCATAACTTTGTCATCAGCAGGAAACCAGAGGATTCTGTCCTAGTAAGGATCCCTACTAATTTGAAATCATTGTGTGGTCATTCATACAGTTATATCTTTAGACTGCTAATAGTCTTGAGTCTTGGGGATAATCCACAGTACTTTATAGAATTACGTCATCAATCATTATAAAGTACCATGTCTTACTAATGTTCTTTCTGGTACATTCAGATTAAACAGCTCATTCATTATTAGTACCAAACATTTCAACCTGTTGTAGACATATACCCTTTTATGAGTTTGGGGTTGTTGTGGTTGTTCTTCTTCTTCTTTTACATATAGAAATCTATTATTTTTACCTTTTTCTCAAAGCGAGATTCCCATACTAACTATGTACTTCAATCCACATCAGAAGGAATCCCCTTCTAAAATGAGGATTGTTCTATACCCAGGTACTTTTATGTTGCTTACCAGTGAGGGTGGAAAATTCAGTGGTTTTTAGTTTTACAGATGTTTTGTCTACTGAGATCTGCATTGAAATAATTAATATAGGTCATAGAACAAATACTTGCTGAAACTAGTCTTTATAAAGAAGAATCTTTTTAAACAATTTAAAGTGTGCTAATTTCATAACCTTGTGTTACTTTGAGATTACAAACTATGTCCTGATAACTCTGTGTCCTGATAACAGTTCCTTTTCTTTGCAAAATTTTAATTTTTGTTGCAAGATGAATCAAGCTTCTTTTGGTAATCATTTTAATTTCACACATTTTGGTTTTTTTTTTATTAATTTTCATTTACAAAGTCTGCAGTGGCAAAACTGTTTTATCCTATTAGCTATTTAATGTTTTCTTAATATTAAAGAATAATCGGCCGGGCGCGGTGGCTCAAGCCTGTAATCCCAGCACTTTGGGAGGCCGAGACGGGCGGATCACGAGGTCAGGAGATCGAGACCATCCTGGCTAACACAGTGAAACCCCGTCTCTACTAAAAATACAAAAACTTAGCCGGGCGAGGTGGCAGGCGCCTGTAGTCCCAGCTACTCGGGAGGCTGAGGCAGGAGAATGGCGTGAACCCGGGAGGTGGAGCTTGCAGTGAGCTGAGATCCGGCCACTGCACTCCAGCCTGGGTGACAGAGCGAGACTCCGTCTCAAAAAAAAAAAAAAAAAAAGAATAATCATGCCTTTAAAAGCAGTTAAAGGGCATGTACATTTATGCATGGAATATCTGTAAAGGAAAACATTTTGTATAGAATGAAGGTGCTTATACTGATCATCGTGAAGAAATTGATTCTGTTGGGCCGGGTGCAATGGCTCACGCCTATAATCCTAGCACTTTGGGAGGCTAGGGCGGGTGGATCACCTGAGGTCAGGTGGTGAAACCCTGTTTCTACTGAAAATACAAAAATTAGCTGGGCGTGGTGGCGAGTGCTTATAATCCTAGCTACGCGGGAGGCTGAAGCAGGAGAATTGCATGAACCTGGGAAGCAGAGTGGCAGTGAGCTGAGATCACACCATTGCACTCTAGCCTGGGCAACAAGAGCAAAATTCTGTCTCAAAAAAAAAAAAAAAGAAAGAAATTGATTCTGTTGTCCTTTGGAGGACAGATACTATTTTTTTTGTTTGTATGTTTGTTTTGAGACAGAGTCTCACGCTGTTGCCCAGGCTAGAGTGCCAGTGGCGCCGTCTCAGCTCACCGCAACCTCCGCCTTCTGAGTTCAACCAATTCTTCTGCCTCAACCTCCCAATTAGCTGGGATTACAGGTGCCTGCCACCACGCCTGGCTAACTTTTGTATTTTTCTTTTTAGTAAAGACGGGGTTTTACCATGTTGGCCAGACTGGTCTCGACCTCCTGACCTCAAGTATTCTGCCCGCCTCGGCCTCCCAAAGTGCTGGGATTACAGGCGTAAGCCACCGCACTCAGCCAGACAGATACTATTTTTAAATGATCTTTCTAACAGTATTCCGTTAAATGACTAAATTAATGTTTCTGAAATCTTGAAATTTTTAAATTAAAATTTTACAGGATTGGGTTTATATTCTTGTATATTTAAAAGCAAAATTTCCTTTTGTCATCTGTGTTGCAGCTCTAAACCACCTTATGCTAAATTTATCACTTGTTTAGCTGATCTCTTTTTTTGTTTTAATGCTCTAATATACATGAAAGATTGTGGGAAAAAAAATTTTTTTTTAAGTTGGGAAACTATACCGAGGGTATATATGCAATTTAATCCAGACCAAAAAAGTATGACAGTGAGGACTTCTAATAATGAAGGAAAGTGAAGATATCAAAGATTATAATTCAAAAGCACACGTTTACTCGATGAAACTGAAACATAGGCTGTTTGTGTATCTCTGTAACGTATGCCTAATAGTTTGAAGTAACAAAAATGCCAAATTTTGGCTACTATGCTTGCAAATAGTTGTCAGTCTAGTACAGATAAATTACAGAATTAATTTTTCTCTATTAATTTATTTTAATGTTTCTGGGATTAATATTTCATGTTACAACTGCAGAAATATGAATTACCATATCAGTCTTAAAAAATGCCAAATTCTGTAGGGCCCAGTAGTATACTTTATATTTTGTAATTTTTAAAATTCAGTGTATTTATAGGTCTCTAAATCGAATCACTTTAGAATGCTCGATTTCACTCTTGGTAAATAGAATGATTGCCTGCATTTTATATACACAACTGTTTACAACCAAAATAAGATTGATTTAGAAAAAGTACATTACCATAAGTATGTCTGTTTAAATTGTCATTATACAATCAATGATGAAACCTATCCCAGGCCGGGTGCGGTGGCTCAAGCCTGTAATCCTAGCACTTTGGGAGGCCGAGACGGGCGGATCACAAGGTCAGGAGATCGAAACCATCCTGGCTAACACCGTGAAACCCCATCTCTACTAAAAAATACAAAAAATTAGCCGGAAGTGGTGGTGGGCGCCTGTAGTCCCAGCTACTCGGGAGGCTGAGGCAGGAGAATGGCGTGAACCCGGGATGCGGAGCTTGCAGTGAGCTGAGATCCGGCCACTGCACTCCAGCCTGGGCGACAGAGCGAGACTCCACCTCAAAAAA